>NW_017307782.1:12948-39426 GCF_000935625.1 Nanorana parkeri
CAGTTTCCCCTATATTAAATGATAAAACATTTATTATTACCCAATTTTTTGGTAAAATATAAAAGATGGGGTCACGTCGGGTAAAAAGACACTAAACATGTCAAGCCTTAAAATTGCGTGCGCGCGCGAAACCTCAAAAAACGATAATACCCAAAATTGGCCCTAGGCGACGCTTTAAAAGCTGTTACCTCTCATCAGTTTAGTGTTATCAGTGATTGATGGCCCTAAAATGATTGCTCTCACTGCGACGTTCGCGGCGATATGTAACATGTGTAGCGCAATTGTAATTTTTGCGCGCTGGGGCACCGGACGCGTATTTACGTTTATAGGCGCGTAAACGTGGGGGTGGGGGAGTTAAACATTTTGGGGGGGTTTTTTCCCCTTTTTTTATATGTGGCTTTTATTTTATTTTATTTTTTTATGTGTTACTTTTCTTTTTTTTTATTTATATTTTTTTTTTTGCACTTATTGTTATTGCTATTATATAGGGGGATAACAACACCCTATATAATAGCAAAGGCACACTGACAGGTCCTCTTTATGGAGATATTAGGGGTCTCTAGGACCCCTAATATCACCTATGGACCCCAAAAGAAGCTGATAAAGCAGAGATCTGCTTTATCAGCTTCTTCTCTCTCCAGATGACTGACAGGTGAATGCGGAAGTGATGTAACACACATCACTTCTGCATTCACAGCCCGGACGGGGATCAGCAAGGAGCTGATCTCCCGTCCTCCTCCTCCTGACGCCCTCGGAGCCGGTCCCGGGATCCAAGATGGGGCAGCGGATCCCGGGAATCAAGGTGAGGGGTCAGGGGGAAAAAAAAAACAAAAAAAAAAACCGGAAGCGCCGAGCGGGCGCGGGGGGGGGGCGGGTGCCGCGAACGAGCACATATAGGCGATCGGCGGGCTATGGACCCGCTGATCGCCTATATGTGAAACACCCGGTAACGGGTGTGTGCAACGGTCGGGTCTTTTCTGCCCGTGCGTGCCCGCTAGGGGGCGCGCGCGAGCAGAAAAAAATTGCCGTCTGGAGACGGCAACCCGCAGATGCAGCAGTGCCGTCCGTCCGTTTTTCTACTACGGGCGGACGGCAAGAGGTTAATTAAGGGGGCACCCAGATGCTGCCCGCTTGTGAATGAGTAAGGGGTACTTGCACTGCTACCCATTCACTAAAGGGTTAAATAAAATAGTTATTAAAAAGTCCAGACTTTTAATAAAATCCTTTAATTCGAAAAAAAACTGAGTAAATTTGTGATTTAAAAAAGGCTACATCGATGTAATCCAGCATCAATCACGATGCACGATGCCCGCCGACCCGCCGCAATAAATAAAGTCCCGCCGCACGATGACCATCCGAACCCAACAAAAACGGGGTGCCCCCTTAATTAAAGGGGTACCTCAATGCAAATAAGCCCCCTTGCCCACAGACCCCCACAACCACCGGGTCAGGGTTGTGGGGAAGAGGCCCTTGTCCCCATCAGCACGGGGATACCCTCCCAATGCCAAGGGCACGTGGCCTGGTAAGGCGCAGGGAGGGGGCGCTCGAAAGTCCCCCCCTTCCTGCCCTCACGGGCCAGTGCTCAGATCAGGGGTCTGGTAGGACTGTTAGGGGACCCCACGTTCCCCCCCACCCATTTTTGGGGGCTGGGTTCCCCCTTAAAATTCCTACCACACCTAAAGGGCCTGGTAGGGATTTTGGGGGGAACCCCACACATTTTTTTTTTATTTTAACTTGGGGGGTCCTTCCTAACATTCCTACCAGACCTTAAGGGTCTGGTATGAATTGGGGGGGAACCTCGTGCTTTTTTCCCCTCTTCTGCAGACTAAACATTTCGTCCAAATTTCGTCCAACAAACGAAAATCAGTATACTTGACTCTGAAGTCAGGATGTTTGAGGACCTTCCTTGATTACCTGAAGGGCAGGAAAAGAATGGCGAGTAGTTGGCTGGAATAGTTTCAACTGCGAGATTTTTCCCAGGTTCTCGCTAACAAAGGTCATCCAAGTAGGGATCTCTCCCCTTTTGAAAAACTCTGCATATCTAAAGATTCTCCTGGACTAATAATTTCCACTATTTATGCATTTTTACTGTCTGCCCGTTTTACCCCTTCCTTTGTGGCCGAACTAGCTAGTAGAACTCAGGAGAAAAATTATAAAATTCTATCCAGATGGTATTACTGCCCTACTAGGCTTCACTCTATATATCCCTCTGTTCCTGAGTTTTGTTGGAGCTGCTCTTCTCACCCTGGTACGATGTTGCATGTCTGGTGGTCCTTTCCCCTCATTGTCCCCTTTTGGACCATTATTTTCGACACTTCTATTTCCCTAGCGAATAAGGGTCTATTGCGATTCTTCTTGATTGCCGCTAGAGCAGTGATACTGAGGCACTGGAAGTCGTGTACTCCTCCTACTCCTAGTGAGTGGTTGACTGAATTACAATCTATCTGCAGTATGGACGAACTTACTGCAGAACTTTATCAATGCATTGAAACTTGATACTTGGAACCTCTGGTTACACTTATGTGCTACTAATCAATTTTGTAGTCTTTTGACCGCTTGACCCAATGCCTCTTTGTGCGGGGTGTCTCAATATGGGGCTGATGATCGCAGCTTCTTTCTTTCTTTTTCTCTTTCTTTCTTTCTCTCTTTCCTTCCTTCCTTCCTATCGTTGGGCCATTTCCTTCGAATGTATCTTTTTGGGTACTGCCCAGACAAGTTCATTAAGGTCACTTTTATTTACTCGTTTGGGCTGTAGTGTCCAATTGCATTACATTGTCCATTGTCTTAACAATGCTTTACCCGAATAGTATTAACTACTTTTGTTATCATTTGTACAATGTACTCTGGAGACACACGGGTTTTGGCTCTTCATTGTTTGTGTGTATTGCCTTTTCTTTTTCTGTTTTTGTATTTCTTAACCTAAAAATGTTTCTAATAAATATAATATTTAAAAAAACGCATTGCTAAGATGTTTCTGGTGAGTGCACTATAGAAAAATTAAGGAGCACGGAAGGTGGATTTATTGAGCACCATTTGAGCAAGAGAAAACACGGTGTTATATTTCAGAACTGGGAGATGTTTAAATGAACGTTTTGATTTATTAATTTATTTTTTCTCTATCTACAACAATGGACTAATTGTATCAGTTGATAATTCTGTTGATTTTGTTTTCATCTCTAGTATATATATTATGCACGAGGTTGCACTTGATGTATAAATGCAGGATTGGATACACTGAAGTTTTTGTGTATGCACAAAGTAATTGATGGTATTTTAATTAACGGACACACCACTGCCTGGGATATAGCGGGATACCGGTGTCCGCATCGCTTCATGCCACACATGAAATTACAACACATTACACTTTGAAATAAGTACTAGAACAAATATTGTTTTATTTATTTATTCATCGAGTAGTATAACTGTCCACAATTGTGCTTAACTGACTTAAAATGACACACTCATGATTGTGGGATGGTAAAGTTCTTCAACAGATGTATTGCTGTGACAAGGAATTAAAGGGTCCCCAAACTTGCTGTTGGTTTACCTGTTCTGTGTTGAGCAGCTCTCTGATTGTCTGTTGCTGCCTGGATGAATTGGTCTGAGGAGATGAAGAGATAATCCTGACTGATGTGATAGATAGGCAGCTAAATGATGCAGAGAAGAGCAGCCGGTGGCTCCCGTCGGAACGGTGGAGGTGGCGGGGCAAGCTGGCCAGACTGAGCCACAGTAGTTAGAATGGAGAAATGCTGTGCACTATATGTGTGACAGTGCAGCAGCTGCCAAGTACTATACAGAGGGGAAACCACGGTCCCAAGGAGTGTTGCACATGAAGCGAGAAGGAGAGAGAAAGGAGGAGGATAATAGCACAGTGGGAGAGGTGTGAGAGGTCATGCTAGGGAGAAACGCGTTTCCAGGCTGGACGCCTTTTTCTCAAGCAAAGCTTTCCCTCTCCTTCTCGCATGTGCAACACTCCCCAAGGTCATGGTTTCCCCTCCATATAGTACTTGGCAGCTGCCTCACTGTCACACATACAGTGCACAGCATTTCTCCATTCTAACTACTGCAGGTCAGTCTGGCCAGCTTGCCCCGCCACCTCCAACGTTCAGACAGGAGCCTGCGGCTGCACTTCTCTGCATCATTCAGCTGCCTATCTGCCATATCAGTCAGAATTAGCTCTTCATCTCCTCAGACCAATTCGCCGAGCCAGCAACAGACTATCTCAACACCTGCTCAACACCTAAAAGGTTAACCAACAGCAAGTTTGGGGACCCTTTCATTCCTTGTCACTGCAATACATCTTTTGAAGGATGTTGATCATCCCACGATCATGTGAGTGTCATTTTAATTCAGTTAAGCACAATTGTGGACAGTTGTAGTACTCGGTAGTATTCTCATCAGAGTTACTGTTTTTTAATACTTAGTCATCCAGTTCCCATCGCCTACAATTGTGTTAGGTTGTGGCACTCCGTTGTTGTTTATTGTTGTTTTTAAGTACCGCACAGGATACCTTGACCTATTTCCTCCCATCCATTTGCAAACATCCATTTTGAGTGCGCTTGACACATCTGTATTTTTGCCTTAGCAAAAATGGCCACTGTGGCAAGACTGGGAAAGAAAAGAGAAACAAGGTATGCAAAGAATACAAAGCCTGCAATTATCTAGAAGTATGTGTTTGTAGATTGCCATCACTAAACATTTCTAAAGGTGTGTTTGTTGTTATTTTAAAGAAATGGGTAAAGTTAATCTTTAAGGGGGGGGGGAGGTGTTGACCACACGGAAGAAATGGGCTTGGCTAAAGGCACTACTTGGAATTTTAGTGCAGCAGATGTAAAGTGCATGGGAGGTTAGAAGCTCACTATATTTCTGGTATGATCAGCAGTTATTTCTCTGCACTTGCTGCATTTTTGAAGGAATAAAACACGGGGAAATGTGCACATATTGCAGGGATATACTAGTATTTTTCCCAGACAAACACTTTAAAGCCTGTTATGTTTATTTGTGACAACTCAAGTAACCCTGAACTACATAAATGAATGAAAAGTGACAGGAAAAATTAGATACCCAGTACTGGTAGTTAATAAGCAAATACTAATCAGTGACTGTATGGTTAAATGGTTAAAAAGGTGATACCTAAAATATTGGCTGCTAAAGAACAGAGGCAAATCAATATTTTAAAAACTCAAAAGAAATAAAGTAACATGGATGTTTTATAAAGCACAGACTTATGTTTACATATAATAATTTTTATTGCCATGTAAGAAATGTATATAGAATGAATACATATGTTAACAAAACATTCTTCATATAAAAGAAGGTTAAAAGGAAACACAAATATGCTATTATGGGAATTATCGGGGTATTCGATTTTTGCTGTTGACATGTATAAAATACCAGCCTACTTATAGAAGATACATTTACTTAAGAAGTTTCACATAAAATATGCCCACAACACTTGTAATGAAAGCATTATAAACAAGAAAATAAAGCAACTTTATATAAGAGGGCAAAAACAGAATAACACATAGGAAAGAATAAAAACATTACAATCCATGAATACAAATGCTATGTGCAGTTAATGATTTTTTGATGACTTAGCCCAACCGGCAATAAAGTTAATAAAAAAAGGAAAGAAAGGTATGTAAATGTCTTTAAATCAGTTTCTAAAAGATATCTAGTTATCCATTTGCATACGTATTCCACTTTGAAATTCAAAGTTGAATGGAATTCATTTTTATAATGTTAATAGTAATAATATCAATAATCATCAGTATCATACTTTTCATTGCATTATAAATATCACACTATGTTGCATCATTAAGGCCAGAGAATGTTAAGTCCTCTGCAAACCTATACCAGGAAGTGTGCTAGGTAGGGCCAGGTTGGTATAATTTTTCCCATTAAGGGACTCAAGACCCAAACTCTAGAGTTGCAGAAGATTCTTTTGAGTGTCCTCTTCTGGAAAATTGGGGTTTTCTGGTTAAGAAAGGTGCAAGTTGTATTTGGAAATTATCTGCCATTACATCCTTGTGAATGGACACTGTGGTCTCCCAATATAAGTTTATGAGCAAATTTTTTTAAAAAACTGTCATTTTACTTCCCTTGGCAATCTTAGAAAGAGCCAGAATGAGATAGAAAATTGGCTTTCGGATATATTTTTACTTTTATTTGTAAATTGGTAGGAATTTTTTATTATCTTGAATAATGTTTGAGCATACTTCTTATTGTGAATGGGTAAATTAACCTCTGTAGAAGTTAAAACATTTTTCCACAGAAGGAAGAAGATGACAGGCCAAGGCTGACTGACATATAGGCTGGTATCTATTGAGAAGGGGATTTTCTTGAGAAAGATATGAAAATATGGGAAAAAAAGAGACAGTAGGTTGCAGATCTGAACCTACAAAAGCACATTTGGGTCCATACAGGGTTGATTGCCACAAAACAATAATCTTTCCATTCCTTGTGGCCTGCACGATAAAGTGTATGTCTACAGCTATCTATGACTTCATTAGAGAGATGTACTCTCACTTTTTGTCTTGCTGACAACATTTTACTGGACAGGAAGGGGGGAGAATTCTCCAATGGGCAACACAGACCTAAATAATAATGCTTTAGTAAAGTACAAGAAGGCAAATTACCCTGTAAGATTTGTATTTTTGTTTCTACCGTGTTTCCCGGAAAATAAGACACTGTCTTATATTTTGTTTGGCTCAAAAAAACACACTAGGTCTTATTTTCGGGGTAGGTCTTGTATATATATATATTTTTTAATGTACAAAGATTCCACATTTATTCATGTAGAAAAGTCTACATGTATTCATGTACAAAAATATGGTGATCAGGGGTGCCGTACCTTTCGAAGAGCAATTTGCTAACCAATCGCTGGCCAGAATGAGCGAAGTGCACATTCACTATCGATTCCTCACAGGCGGAGTGCATTTGGTATCACTCCACCTGTGACAGGAGCCGGCGCTATAGAGGGGGCATCGGCCTCCTCTAGTGCAGGCTTCGTTGGCACCGCTGATTCTCCTGCCTCTCCCGCAGCTCTTCAAGTTCCCCCTTATGCCACCACCGGCCCTGGGAATGGTCACAACTAGGTCTTATTTACGGGGTAGGTCTTATATTTTTAGCAATTCCCAAAAATAGTACTAGGTCTTATTTTCGGGGTAGGTCTTATTTTCGGGGAAACAGGGTATTTCTATCCCTGATGCAGATTTCCCCTCACTTTATGTCTGGTAAAACCACTGTCAGCAAGACAGGAACAAGGGCAAATACTTCTAATGGAGCCCTAGAGGTTTTAAAATTCTTCCACACTCCATCTAAAACTAAAAAACAAAGAGTTTGGTTTAGTTTCCACTCCACAATAACGTAATAATGTAAAAATATTTAGGATAATGATATTTTACTGCAGAAATTCTGCTCTTAGGTCTTGTTTCCACCAGCCCGGATGTCTACCGCAATGTCCCATGCCCGGGACATATTTTGCGATCCCACCGCACTGGAACGCAGGGCATTTTATTATCACACGTTCCTGTGCAACCGATCGTAATGCGGGCGGGGTGTGTGTCTGCAGTGCCATTTACTTGAATGGCACTGCAACACCCCCTCCTGCCCCAGAACGCAAGGAGACTCTATATATGCGATTCCCTTAAGTTCTGGGCACGGGACGTGCGGGCTGGTGGAAACACGTTCTGAAACCAAAAAGAAAAATGTAAGCATAGTGTGTTGTTTATCACATCAAGTCTTGCCATACACTTCAATAGTTTAAAAAAATGTTCACAGTAAGATACATTTTCATGTTTGAGGTCTTGTTTCCACCTTCACCAGACCAGAACCAGATCATACATTTTTTTATTTGCACCACAAATGCATCTCCATATTCTCCTATGGTATTTAGGGCTGTAGTTCCCACCAGTGCAGTCGGTTCCAGTGTGTTCAAAAAAAGTACTACAGGCACAATTTTTTCTGCTCTGGAACACACTGGAACACGTTTTATTTTTCACTTTTAATGAGCTAATCACCAGTGGACACTACCTTATGGAAAAGAGGCATTTTCAGCTGGACATTGCTGAACTTGACATTGTCCTCTGTGTTCTATCCACCATAGTGGACAAACATATTGGGGTCTATTCACGAAGCAGCCAAAGGATCTAGCCGTAGCTTCGGCCGATCCTTCGGCCCCAGGACCCCTTCGGTTCAGAATAAAGAAAAAAAACGAAAAAGCAGTGTTTCTCTCCTCGGCGGCTGGGAGCGGGAGACTCCCGGAGCGCCCGGGAGAGTTTTTTTTTATGGCAGCAGAATCGCCGGCCAATAGAAAACAGTTGGGCGGAGCTAGATGTCACTGCTAGCTCCACACAATCGTTTTCTATTTATTTTTTTCTACTTTTTAAACAATTTTTCTGTTCTGCTCGGTAACACAGAGGGACCGAGCAGAACAGCCGAGCCGAATGCCGCTCATCGGCATTCGGCTATTCACTCACTGCTGTTCGGCATCTATAAGAATAGACCAAACAGCAGCGAGTAGCCTGCCGGAGGTTCGGCTTAGCCGATCCAGATGTTGGATTGGCTGACTCGAACTCCTTCTACACTTCGCTTTGACCAAAGACACCCGATGTACGGCTGATTTCAGCCAATATACGGCTGAAATCAGCCCTACAAGCCTGAAGTGAATAGCCGAACAGCGTGAATAGCCTAAAGGTCAGTCATTCACTCGGCTGCCTACGGCAGCTTCGTGAATAGACCCCATTGGCACTGACCGTTTTGTCACCTATGTGCAGGAGTGTCCTGAGCTTTATGATCCTACAAACCCACAATACAAGAATGACAGTAAGAAAGCAGAGCAGTTGACCAACATAGCAGCCACAGTTTTTCCAAACTTTGACTAGATGTCCAAAGGCCAGAAGCAGAATTGTGGTAAGTACATATGAAATATAGGGATGAACCGATATATCGGCCGCCGAAACTTATCGGCCGAAAATAGCACTTTTGACTAAATGCCAAAAGTGCCATTGTTCTGCCGATACAGCGGCATATCCCTGCTTTATTTCCTCCCAGCTGGGCGCTGCTCTGTGTCCCAGCGGGGGGGGGGGGGACGGGGGGAAACTCTTCTCACATCGCTCAGCCTCCTGTCACAGTCACGCTGGAGGGGTGTGTGGGCGTGTGTTTAGGTTAGTAAATCACCCCCATAATCTGCATACTTTTTTTAAAAAAAGAAAAAAAATGCATCAAAAACGTGCCAAAAACACATAAAAAATGCAATAAAATGTGTGCAGCTGCGTTTGAAAAAAGCATCAAGATCTGGTCTGGAGATGGTGGAAACCAGCCCTGAATCCTGGTTTTGTAGTGCTCAAAAAGCCTTTGTGCAACATTTGAGCAGGTGTCAATGGCTGCTTAACAAGCCATCTGAGCACAGACTGTATAGCCAGAGCACTACCTTACCCTTTCTTTCAGGAGTTTAATGAAGCCCTACAAGCAGTGATTCCACTGTGTGAATGTGCCGTTTTGCTGAGTGCATGACAAATCATCTGAAAATAAATAATCCCAATGGAGATCCTTTGCACTGTAAGCTGCCAAGCACAGGCCAACATAAGCTGGGCTCAGGTAGTATATTAGGTATAACTATAGCTTCATTCTGTACACAAAATGTATTATTATTGTTTCCGCAGCTGGCACCGCAGCTCCACTTGTCTTCAGCTACATGCTAAAATACTGTACATAGAGTGAATTTTTCAAAGCTGGAGCAGACAAAATCTGGAGCAGATTTGCATTGCAACCAATCAGCTTCTATCTTTCATTTTCAAATCTTAGCTGAGCAAACTGAAGAGAGAAGTTGATTGTTTGCTTTGGGCAACTTCTCTAGATTCTGTCTGCTCCAGTTTTGATAAATTCCTCCCAAACAGTTTAAAAGCTTGCCTCTCTTGTGCTGATAGACATGCTGCACATTTGTTTTGTAAAAACCTTTTTTCCCCCCTTCTTCAGGAACAGTCACGTGGCCATGCAGTCCTGGCTCCTTTGTGTCACTAAGCAGCTTGCTGCAGCTGGTAGGAGGCAACTCTCTTTCCCGCCAGCAAGCGGGTGTCCTCATGGGCCTGCCTATTTAGCACCATTGTCAAGGCTGCTCATTGACACAGAGGGGCTGGAGCTGTGCAGTCACAGGAACCACTCTGCAGAAGGAAAAAAAGGTATTTGCACTGTGCTTTGTTGCAAACATTATGCAGAATGTACAGTATATCAGAAGAAGAGAGAAAGCATCTGAAACTTTGTTTATTTAAAACTTGCCTTCTACTTTAAATTAATGTTTTGCTATTGGCTCACTCATAATGCTATGAACAAGAGAAGATTACAGCTGAGGCAGCAGTAAGGAGGTAAAGTGACAGGGTTGATTTACTTAACGCAAATAGTTTGTTCACTTTGCAAGATAATTTTACATTAGCTTAGTGAATGTGGTGAAAATGTACTTTGCAAAGATTACCCAATCACATGCAAGCAGAATAACAAAACTGCATTTTTACTGCACATAACTGGATAATGGAGGTCAGCAGAGTTTCACCACATTCACTAAGCTAAGGGATAATTCCATTGCAAGTGAAAATTTCCTTGAGAAGAAAAAGCCTTTTTCCCTTTAGTAGATCAACCTCACAATGTCTGCTTTAGATAAGTTTAAACCATGCAGAAATATAGGAAATGCTGGAGTGAAGAAATTTAGGAGAATCCAGGGTTATGGAGGATAGGCTCAGCTCCTGCACCTGCAAGGTCTATGGAGCCACAGTTTTCCACTAATGCATAGCCATATTTTAAATGTAAATGCTTAGATTTATGATCATTTATATTGCATACAATGAATTACTGGAATTCATCATTTTAACATAAAAATAATTTCATATATTTGTCAAATACAAATTGAAACTGGCATTTTTTTGGTAAATGTAGAAACAGCTGGTGTAACAGTCACAACACAAACTGGGCTGGGAGAAGCTTGCACTGCTAGACCGCTGAGTTAATGTATTGCTATGTCAGCCCAAACATTCACAGGGTGAATTATAGAATACAGGTGATTATTATAATTGGAAAAAAGGTAGTTGCCCATATTGACCAGCAGTGTTTTATTTTTCAAAAGTGCTTTAATTTCCAAAGTAAATAGGTTGGTTGCTGCTGCTGTTTCTTTTCCTTTAGTTTTTTTTTTAACTCACCCCTTTAAATGCACTTTGTGAAAACTGCAGATACAATAATCGTGTTGACTAAACTGATGTTCATAAAATTGTAGCCTTGTGTCCTGGTTCACAAGTTATTGGCCACCAGTGACATTGATTCCTGCTGAACTGATTATCAGAAACTGAGATGTAATGCACATCACTTATTGGTCCAGTGATCGGAGGAGAGGTCCGTGGCTAGAAGCTGCAGATCTCTCCTCCGATCTGTCAGGGGAGACCCTCCACGCCAGTATACAGTTGCCGGATCACTTGCATTTAAACAGCAATCGCCTGCCGTTTAAAACAGTACCAAGAACATGGCTGCAGCAGTAGTCGTGCTCTTGGTATAACCACTTCCAGAGGAGGACGCACATTTACCTGAACCCACTGGAAGTGGTTAAGGGACACAGAATTCAGTTATTCTGAGAACTGGGTTATATTACTGCCTGCAGGAGAAATAGGACACTGGCAAAAAAAAGCAGCAATATGAGTAAATCACAAACACAGAAGGGCAGGTCTTTTAATGAACTCTGAGAAACGAATTTCCCGGTAAGTACAAAAATCCTATTTTCTTTTTGTTTTGTTTTTTAAGGGGCACAGTATTCAGTTATTCTGAGACAAGTGGGATGTTCAAAAGCAGTCCAGCTGAGGGGTTGGCAACAGTAATAAAACATAAGAGGCCCACATAACAAAAATAAATTGAACTGGGGGGCCTAATACTGAAAAGCCCAAGAAGCTCTCACAGGCCTAGTAGTGTGTACTTTGACAGGAAAGGTGGAATCTTATATTTAAAGTGTATTTCCACTTTTGAAGCCAAGTTTGGATATACAGAAAAACAAGCTTAGTATTGTTGCATAATATTTCCAGGAAAATTCTTTTTAATTTGAATGATTAAATATTAGCATTTTAATTTATTACACCTTTGCCTCAATGTGATAAGCATTACATTCAGTTTATTTGTATATTTAGAATGTAATCACTAAAAGTAAATATAGAAAGATAACTTCCACGGATTTGAATATTGCTTTTGATAATTGGCCAGTAAGGGACTTCATTGCAAGCAATATTAAGCATTCATGAGAATTAAAAGTGTTTGTTTGAAAGAAATTTACTGAAAAGCTGGAAAATCTATGCAGCTATTCAACTGCACTTTTCTGCATAGAAGGGGGAAATACTTTCACTGTGAATATGCTGATGTTTCACATTACTCAACTGAGGGCAAACATTCTCAGTGAGTCTGACAGTGTACCCATAAGGGCAATAATGCATAGACTCTCAATACCCATCACTATCACTGAGAAAGCTTCCTCTCTGCATATACGTTTACACGCATCTAAAAACTACAATTTCAACAGATTTAAATAACTATTGGGCTGTATATTTGTACAAAAGCAGCAGAATACTAAGCACACTTCAGTAAGACATAAACCAGTTCAAATGGATAAGGTAGAAATGTGTTTTTGCTATATTGTTGCTGTCATATCAGTACAGACAAGGGCGTGATGCCATAGGTCACAAAACACATAAACATTCTAATACCTGACTTCCATGTGGTCTACAACAATTGTGTTAATTTTTTTTTTTTTCTGAAAGAGCAAATGTTTTTATTTAGTTTAAACCCACAGAATACATATGGGAAGGCATCAGGCAGTACTCTATGGGAAGTAATCCTCTTGAAAAGGAGAAGATACTTCCAAGTAAATGCTAACTTTGTATCACAATTCACTGTTAAGTGAATACCCTGTCCCCTGGATATTAAGTCAAATGCCTGCAATGTTAAAATATAATTTTCCCAGCTTTCCTTTTAAATATACTTATGTATACAGCTAATTAAACGTTATTAAATTGCTCAAAAAATGTAATGGGAAGCTTTTGTGCAATGGGTATTTCAGTGTCTTTTGCTAACAGCAGTTCGTTAAGCAATGTTTTATGTAGAAAAAGAAATGTACTATAATATGTTACAGCTAAAATACTTTTGTTGAGCTGTTGCTAGAAAAAGCTTCAATTAGATTGAGGTTCTTGTTCTTCCCCTAACTCCCTTAATATAATGAAGTGGTTCCCCTTACTAGTGCTCTCTATTATTAAAAAAACAACAACAATGTATGTGGGTGTTATTACATTAAAAACATAATCTCCTAATATGTTATGTCAAGTAAATATAAGAAACTTGTAGTCTTAAATTGATATTTAACGCTCACAGTTTTTTTGTAAAATCAATGCAGCCATATGAGACTTACTGTAATCTATGTGTTTCTTCATTCTGTGCTGCAGTTTCTTTACAATCTTCTATCTTCTTAGTGCTGGCCAGTACTTCCGGTCTGAGGGGGACTATGTACAGGTAGCCTGATTTCTGGAGGAACGCCTCCGCTTTTGATTGACAGCGGCTCTGTAAGTATCTCAGCGTGTGAGTCGTCTTCTCTCTCTAGATTAGCTCTTTGTTTATTTTTTTTAATAAAACATTTTTAAAAATAAAAAAAACACCAAAAAAGGCTGTTTAGGTGACTCATCCTGCTGGTAATGGTGACTCTGCCATTTTACTATGTAAAACAACCAGTCAACCAGAATTTACCATGACATGAAAAAAAACCTGGATATTGCTCCACTGTCTATGTACATTTTAAATAAAGTTTGTTTAAAAAAATTTAAATAAAGCTAGTCTAGAGAGAGAAAATGACTCACACTCTGAGACACTTACACAAAGCCACTGTCAATCAATACAGGAGGCGTTCCTCCAGGCTGCCTGTGCATCTGCCGTGCCTCTGAATGCAAGGAGGGAAACTCCATCAGACACAGCAAGATGATGGAGTGACCCTCAGAATGAAAGTTCGGTCCGACACTAAGAAGAAAGGAGATTTTGAAGAAACAGCTGCACAGAATGAAGAAACACACAGACTACAGTAAGTCTCATATAGCTGCATTGATTTTATTTTTTAAAAATGTAAGAGTTTAATATCACTTTAAGCAGAGTTGCATTGTATTTACATGATGGGTAGTGTGTCTGAATTACATTTTTGGGGATCCCAGAATTACAGAAAGCAATTCTAATGCTTGATATATGTAAAATTACAAGTTATATAGTCAACAGGCTTCAATAAGTCTAGCTCCGCATCTGATCACAACGCATGAGTAGGGTGTGAAATTGGCCGATAGTGACTTGTCATTTACTTTTTTCTTCAATCTTCTAGTCACCGTCTACAAACAAAAGATGTCTGAGCATCAAGGATATGAACAACACCGTTCCTGAAATACCAGGCGTTGGAGTTTCGCCCATATCAATGAACGTTTGGAGTATATTTGTGTTTGGCCACTACATATTCTATGCTAGCACAAAGGATTATCACTGGTAAATGTATTGAAATGGATGTATTTCTGAAATGTTTCAGTATTTTATAACCACATTACTATGATATTCAAAGACAATGAAGACATCTGACACATGGAGCCCTAAATGAAATGCCCCCTTATAATAATATCAAGACTGCACAATTGTATTGGATATAAGCTCCTAATGCACTGAAATATGATTTACTTACATGAAAAAAATGCAAACTTCAGAAATGTCATTTAATAATCAAAATAATATACTGAGAGAAACAATTATGCACTTTTATCCTTTACTGATTGTGTTATCCTTGTTTTCTTCAAACAGAGCAGACCAATTAGGATTTTTTGAATTCTCAAGCATTAGTGCTAATATTCAGTATGTTATAAAAAAAAATAACATTGTATACCAAAACATAAACTTTGTACTATTTTGAGAAGAAAATAATTACAGTCAGATATTAGACACATAATGCTGGATAATTGTCCTAATTCCAGCCAGTTGTCCTTGTTTCATTGTGCTGCTCCTTGGTACTGAAAATGTGCAAGCTGGGCTTACAGAAAGTACTGAGGAGTTTGCATTTGTGTTTAAGATTGGTAGATTTGTAAAGAAAATTCTGAAGTTTTCTGAATGCAGGTCGTCTATCTTAAATTTTGTCTAGTAATGAATACACAGAACATAACATATTTAACATATTTTGCATTTTTTGCCTCATTACTACTAAATGATTAAAGACATTGGTGGGCATTAGGACTCCTTTGCTAATAGGAGTTGATGACCCCTTATCTCTACAAGGCAATAAAGCTCAGTGTGAAATCATCCATAAACACAGTCCTTTACTAGATCTACTACACATATGGTGTAATTGCATGTATTATTGTATCAAGTTCTTGTATTAAAATGATGTACCTATTTTTACAACCTATGTTCATCATAGGAAAGGTAATGTAATGGGGTGAGGGTATTATTTGTGTACAAAAAAGATGACTAAAATGCATCTACTTTTTCTAAAAAGTAGAAAAACCATTTGTAGTATAACTCCATTATTTACATTTGCAGCATAGTCCAAGAGAATTTATTTTGCAAGTATAAACCTTTTGCAAAGTCTAGTCATTGGGCAATATAAATTTATACAAGAATGCCTCACATTTATTATTTAAAGCTGAACTCCAGGAAAACAGCTAAATACACAGATAAAATATATGGAACTGTTTACCTGCCAAATGATTTATATTTCTATCCATCCAGTCCTGAAATTTACACATTTCTGGCACAAAGCATTGCCATGTAGTTAGGTATCGATTACAGGTTTTGTCTTTCCCTCAGCTTGTAAGTGGACAGTGAATCAGCAAACTAATAAACTCACCTCTCTCTCACTTTGCTTTTTTCTCCTATCAGTATGTTTCTTGTTAGCACAAGCACGGCAGCACAACTGATGGACTACTCAGAAGATTGCAAAGGAATCAGTTACTGATATCAGGTCACATACAACTACTTGAATAAAAAAATACTTGATTAAATGAACCTTCCATCCACAATCTGTTCATTAATATTTCCCAGCTGCCTTATAATCCCTATTTTAAGACAGCAGCAAACACTTTGTGGGGCTCTTAATAATGGTTGTCACTAAAGGACTAAGTTTCCACTGATGATCAGAGGGGTTACTGATCACGTGATCACGATGTCAGCTATTGCAAAAATCACATCATGTAGGCTGGAGGCTTAGCTGACAAAATAAGCCTTCAACTCGCAGATAAAACTACAATCTTCAGGCTGCAATGGGATCTGCAGTATCATTCGTTTAACGGTGCAATTTTTAGATACATTTGTACTATTAAACATAGTAATTAATGAATAAAAAAATAGAAATAAAATTGCACATTTGTCTGCCTATATTAAAAACAGAAGAGATTGTGTTTTATTTAAACAATGTACCAAATAAAAGTCTCATAAGTCTCATTTAAATAAATTAAAAAACTTTAGGTATGCAAACTAGTCATGGAGTTATTGTCAAGCTATCCAATACATGCTGACTCTGATAAATTTGGCCTGGGCATCAATGACATCTGGTCACGAAAAGTTAATGAATACAGAACTGCATATATTTATTTTTGTATATTTTATATCTGCCTGGAGTTCAGCTGTAATCCACTTACTGTTTTATTATTTAATTAAGAGTAAATAAATCTCTTACTTTTAAAAATTTTGTTATAGCATTCAAAAGTATCACAGAAAAACATGCATAAAAATTAAAAAAATGTATTTATGCATCCAATAAGATATTTGTTTTTGCTTTAAAAGCATCACAAGTATAGAGTGTGTGTATATGTATATATGTATGTGTGTGTGTGTGTAAATATATATATATATACTGTATATATATATATATATACACATATATATGAGTATATTCTCTGTGGTATGATGTTGAGTGGTCTATAAACTTATCTGAAACGAATGACAATAATAATGAACATAAATAATAATAATAAATAAAACCCATATACTTCAAAGAAACATAAGATAATAGCTTATACACTGAGTGACCAGATTATTATGACCACCTGACGTTTGTAGGCAAATTAGCTATAATTAGCTATAATTTCGCGCTGAAGTTGCTAGAGGGCTAGACTATTATAAATAGGGAAGCAGGTTGTTTACCACAACAGTAGAAGTGATTTTTTTCTGAAGATATGGGTAAACAACGCGATTTAACTGCCTTTGAACGTGGGATGATTGTTGGCGCTCGGGCCATGGAGCGAGTATCAGCAAAACAGCAGAATTTGTTAAATGTTCAAGAGCAGCTGTTGTTAAAGTGTTTAAAGACTGGAATGTCAGCCAAAAATCTGGGTCTGAACGTGCGAATTGTGGCCGTCAGCGACTAGTCAATGTTAGGGCAGAACGGAGAGTGGCAAGACTGGTACAAGACAACAGAAGGGCAACAGATGCATCGCATCACCTTTCAACATCTCGTGGAGTCACGAGGAGGCCCAACGAAGTCATCTCGTGGAGTCATCTTTTGGCCCAACGAAGTACTGATTGGGTGGTCATAATAATCTGGCCACTCAGTGTATACATCAAACAGCCAAAAACAATGATAGACAATCACCGTTCTCAAATCACAATTCAAATAGTTTTTAAATACTCGCAAAAGGTTGTACTTGTAAGAAAGGGAAAGGTGAAAATGACTCGAAAAATATGTTCCTGCTATTCATGATCAAAAGTTCCTCTGACGATGTGTGTGGGTTCTGCAGAGAGGACAAAAGGACATAATTATGATGAGGGAGACCTCCATGAAGGAATAAAGGCAATAGGCTCCTTTATGGAGGTTTTCCTCTTCTTAATTATGCCTTTTTGTCCTCTCTGCAGAACCCACACACATCGTCAGAGGAACTTTTGATCATGAATAGCATGAACATATTTTTCGAGTCATTTTCACCTTTCCCTTTCTTATAAGTACAACCTTTTGCGAGTATTTAAAAACTATTGGAATTGTGATTTGAGAACGGTGATTGTCTATCATTGTCAAGGCACAATCATTGTCAGATGCACTTTTGCACCTGAAAAACAGGAGTACATTCATATTCATGTTTTTATATGGGATTCTAAAGGGAAGAGTTATCAATATTTCCTTTCTTACAAGTACAACCTATGTGAGCATTTATACACTTTTTGAATTGTGATTTGAGATGGGTGATGGGCTGTTATTATTTTTGAATGTGTGATCTATATAAACTATTATCTTATTATTCTTTAACGTATATGGTTTGTTTCTTTGCATTAATTTATTATTGCTGTCAATCACTTCAGATTAGTGCATAGACAATACAGACCATACAGCATCATACCACAGAGAATGCCTTTCACATTAGTCCTGAAGAAGCAGATTTTGTGACATGCATTGACCTGTGCCTGGGAAGTGGTGTAGAATATGCATATACTGTTGAAACCTAGGTGTTAAAGTTTTGTTTTATATACACTTTTTATACTTATGATGCTTTTAAACTATAAAAAATATGTATCAGGATGTCTTCTTGAGTGCTATAAGAAAAGTCTAATTTCAAGTAAATAAGTTTCCTTTAGATGAATACGAGATGATAGCTGTTTAAAAATAGTAATCCTGTTTTTTTAGTGGATGTACTAGGTGCTGTTCAAGGTTATTCCACTTGGATCTGCTGACAGGATGCACACACCAGTTTGCAAAGCAGCTACGAAATACACGGTAACTATAAGGAAACACCGTGCTCCTGTGTCAAATGAAGATCAATGCATAATGTTTTATTTGTCAATCTGCATACAGCATATGTATCAGACAAAAACTTTAACGTGTTCCATACGCACTTACTCATACAGCATCTATGATTAAGTGTAAGTATTCATGAAACACGTTAAAAGACTTTGCCTGAGACATATGTTGTATGTTGACTGATACATTAAAGATTACACACCGATCTTCAATTGACAGAGGAGTGCGGAATTCCCATTTTTTAGTAGTTTGCATTTAGTTACTTTGAAAAAAGAAGTAAGAGCAAAAGGTATATCATTTTATAGGTATTTTGTGAGCAGTGACACATGCAGTTAGCCTGATATTAGGTTTATGCTTCATTGTTATACGATTGATTATCTATGGGGTTACCAGTACACTGGGTATGTTGGATAAAGCTGCCCCCATGCAAACTGAAGCAAGATTTTACTAAACTATCCCAAAAGGATATTTTTGAAGGTCTTTTCCATTACCTTTTTTGTGGTCAAAAAATTTCAAAATTCTAAGGCAAACTTTATCTCAAAAGTAAAAACAAAACATGAACCTAACACACTAAATATACTAAGCAGATATGCAAAACATTATTTAATTATATTTAACATACTTTAAAACATGTTACAAAGAAAAAGCTAGTACTCAGCAAAATTTATAGAACTATGCAAAAACATAAAAAGGGTCAAACAAGACTTTTCATAGAACAATAGAAATACATTAAAGGCACCACCCACTTTGTATGTTTCCAGTCGAAAGCAAGTGAAAATAGGTAAAAAACACTGAAGAAATTCTTAGTTGACAGTGCATATTATTTTTTCCCCATCTGCTTTTTTGTAGAACGCCAGGAAAGGAAGAACACATGGATTATATTTTTAAATATTCCAAAACTCTTTACCCAAAGAAGACTCATTGTTTTCCTGTACTTTGCAGAAGGTTCACTTTTTTTTCCCTTGATAGATTTAGTTTTTTTTAATTTTGTTTTATCAACAGTTTGAAACTTTCCACCAATAAGAAAGGCTCCATTCCCTTTTTGAAAATTGTATTTAACAGTCTTATTAAGGTTCTTGACCTCATTTTTTTGCTTCTTATGGATTGAAAGACCTAAATTCCAATGGGTTTTCATAGATGTGCAAAGTGATCATAATGAAAATAATCATTCTCTTAACATTTTGTTTCCCTTTTTATTGTTTTCTTACAAAAATATTGGCCAATATGACTTCCACCTTAGCGTGTAGTCTTCAACAATTAGGACAATTTAATTTTTGCAGAGATGAAGGCTCTTTTGTGCTACTTGGTATCATAAAATTTTCATTTTGATTTATTTGTTTTGTTTAAAAAAGTGTAGGCAAAAGTATTTTTTTTTTCATTTTCTTCACTGTGAAGAAAAAAATGGAATCCCTAATTGCATTCCTTGACAGTATTGCTAGACGTATGAAACACAATCTGTTCTTCTGAATCTGCTGCATAAATACTTCCACTTCTCTACCCTCAATGGCATGTGATTCCAGTAGGGTGGACTTTGTCTTTTCAGACAGTTACTTCTGTTTTGCTGTTAGTTACAAAGTATGGCTGTGGAGGAACATAGTGCTGATTCCGAGATGATTCATTCACAGACTCCACTGGGCAATGCTTTTTAGTTGCATAAGCTTGCCTCCGTAAAGAATGCTCACTGTGGTCCCAGGTTTTGTAGTCTGGATTGTATGATGAAGCCAGTGGGTGATTATGTGTTTTGTTGACTTTGGATTTCTGTCCATTTAATCTCAAAGTGCCACCTAATGTTCCACTTGTTGTGCCACTATGTGTGCCAGGCAGCGTTCCACTACCTAAAGTACAACTCACTGAGCCACCAAGTGTGCCTCCTATTGAACCACCAAGACTACCCCCAATCGTGCCACCTATTGTGCCTCCAAGAGTGCCAGCTTCCGGGCTGTACGATCTTTCTTGATCCACCCGGACAGGATGTAAAGGTAGGTTTCCTTTTGCTGCAAGCTCAGCAAGGTGTCTTCTTTTTGAATAGAAGTCATCATTTCCCTTTTCAGCTGTGCAAGATGTAAATAAATAATTAGTACATTGTATATGCATAGATATCAACAGCTTAAATTAAAATGACATATATTATTATTTTTATAAACAATATTGTGATTAATACTAATATTATGGTTATCATTGATAATACTAGTAAATCAAATACAGCTATTATAGAGAATAAAGATTTTCAAACTCATCTAGGTAATAATTGTGATCTCATTCAATCAGAGTAATTTCATGCATGATTTAATCAAGCACTTGTTGGCAGAAATTAACCATAATATAAAAAGGGTGCCATAGACTTAAGATGGCTTTCATACTTTTAGGCATTAGGTGATTGTTGTTGTATTAGTGCAGTATTGCAACAACATTTTTGAGTACTCTCCCTGATACTTTTTTATTTGCACTAACAGCTACATCTTCAGGACAAGATTTTAGAGCCTACCCCCTTATTCCTTGGACCTAGCAGTAATAATATACAAAAGGTTTAGCAAAATGTTGAAACGTCTCCTAGACAACAGCTTGCAGATGATACTTGCTCTAAAAAACGGGATTATCCGACACAGGATTTTACGCAATAACTTAAATATCTCATTAAAATACTACCAACCCACCAATATTTAGATAATGCAGAAATTGAAAACTTTTATATGCTACCAAAGATCCACAAGTCAGGAAATCCAGGCAGACACATCATAACAGGTGAATGAATAAATACATTCACTGAATACATCTTAGGTCTTGTAGAACATGTGCTAAAAATGTTAGTTAGAAATACTGCTAGTTTCCTGCAAGATACACCTGACTTCCTGAACAAGCTGAACAATATACACCAATTACCACCAAATACACTACTAGTGACAGGGGATGAGCTCAGGTTTGGACTGAACCAAGTCCAAAACCCGAGATCCTCCAAACAAGGATGTGCCATGGGCACTCCCTGCCCCACAGCTGCCTGTAAACAAAGGGGCAGGATGCTTGTGCTGATGTTGGATTTAGCAAAAGTTTTTGACACAGTACCACATAAGCACTTAATACTAGGGCTGCAACAACTAATCAACATAATCGATTATTGAAAAAGTTGTCAACTTTTTCCATAATCGATTAATCGGCTTCTGATTGGTTGGCCCTGTTCAGCTCCACACACGCTGCGCCCCACACCTCCTCCCCACCTCACGCTCGCCGCTGCCAGACCTGCTCCGCACCTCCTCCGTCCCTCTCACTCACCGCCCGCCCAAATCCACGATCGGCACAGGGACGCGGGCAAAAGAAGTAAGGAGGAGCAGGTGTGGGCGGATGATGGCCGCCGATAGACAGGCCCGATCTCAGAAGCAAGTTGCTGGAAGACTGCTCAGGTAAGCCTGCACTCCCACCCACACATGGTGCTCTATAATATTTCAAGTTGGTCTAAGGTCGAGAGTAGCAAGCCTCACCGTTCTGTACTAGGCCCAATTCTGTTTAACCTGTTTTTTTAATGATATTTGAGAAGGTGTAAATAGTCAGGTTTCTGTGTTTGCAGATAATACTATAATTGGGAGGGTAATAGACACGAGATTAGACATTATAACATTACGGGAGGACCTGAATAAAATAGAGGGGTGGGAAACTATATGGCAGATGAGGGTTAATGTTGAAAAATGTAAAGTGCTGCATTTTGGGGTTAAAAACAGGCAAATGGAATACACATTAATGGGTACTCCACTAGGGAAGTCAGAAATGGAAAAAGATTTGGGGGTCGAAGTAGACCACAGATTTCTGCAGCCTGGCATTGTGTGCTGTTATTCAAACAAAGCTAGCCGAGTACTGTCTTGTAATAAAAAGGGAAGGTACTATAGAGACAAAACAATAATTTTGCCACTTTATAGATCACTGGTTCGGCCTCATCTTGAGTATGCGGTTCAGTTTTGGTCACCAGTCCACAGAAAGGATATCTTTGAGCTGGAGAGAGACCAGAGAAGAGCAACAAAACTAATTAAGGGACTGGAGGTTCAAAGCTACGAGACAAGGTTGCTAAATTTAAACTTGTTCACGCTGGAAGTGAGGCGATTAAGAGGGGACATGATTTTGATGTACAAAATGTTTAGTGGTGATGGCAACATCAGCAATAAACGTTTTACTGTAAACTCCCTAACAAAGACCTAGAATTGGTGGAGAAAAGATTTAACCACAAAAGGGCATAGGAGCTTCTTTTCAGTCAGAGTGGTTAAAATGTGGAACACAAGCAGTGGTATTTGGAGAGAATATTGATTCATTTAAAAATCTATTAGATACCTTCCTAAGAGACAGTAACATACAGTGGTACAGGTACTCTTAAAAACTAAGACCACACAGGGACTCATATACACACATAAATGGACACATAAAGGTTGAACTTGATGGACCTTTATCTTTGTTCAACCTCAAATTCTATGTAACTATGTAAGTGTAACTAGGGATGTTATATTGTTGAAACAGGACAAACAAATAATAATATATTGAACTACAAATTATGTTTTTGTTTGACACAACAGGTAAGGGATTGGATGTTTCCAAATGATTCAATCAAATTGTTTTATGGCCATTATTCTCACCTCTGTGACTCCCGTGCGAGGGAGGGGGGCGCCGGCTGCGAGCCGGGCCGACTGTCAAACAGATCAAGGCAGCAGGCTCCGTTATGGCAGGTTATGCGGCCGTGCTGGAGCCTCGGCCGCATAATCTGCCATAACGGAGCCTGAATACAGCAGGAGGAAAGAAATCAGAATGTGGAGTAGTTTCCCCTTGGCAACCAATCAGCTTCTATTTTTCATTTCCGAAGCTTAACTGAACAAACTGAAGCAATAAGCTGATTGGTTGCCATGGGCAACTACTCCACATTCTGTCTGCTCCAGTTTTTATAAAGTTCCATCATTGTGTCTTCCAGTGCAGTGTGTGATCATTGTGAGGAAGGAGCCACCTGGCAGCAGTCGGAGGATCTGAATAAGGGTAAGTTGGAGAATTAAACCTAATAGCACTGCATACTCCATCAGAAAAAGATTGCTCTGAGGGAGCAGAACTGTGTATAATTCAGTGGGGCTGCCTGTACCAACAAAGTTACCATACCAGAAGAACTACACAGAATCTTGTAAGTGTCTTTTGGAGGATTTTATATCTATTTACATCCCCATAAGTGACTTCTTTTTACTAGATAGTTATTGTTCAGAGTTGTATATATGCTCTTGTATATCCCAACATGTTTCGCCCGTAGGGGCTTCTTCAATCCCCCTCCCCCACCACTATCTGTGGGCACTGTAAGTTTTTATTCTTTCTACATCACATCTGCTGACCTTTGCACTGTGCGTCACACCCTGACCACTGCACTGTGCGTCACACCCTGACCACTGCACTGTGCGTCACACCCTGACCTCTGCATTGTGCGTCACACCCTGACCTCTGCACTCTGCATCATACCCTGACCTCTGCATTGTGCGTCACACCCTGACCACTGCACTCTGCGTCACACCCTGACCTATGTACTGTGCATCACACCCTGACCTATGTACTGTGCATCACACTCTGACCTCTATACTGTGCGTCACACCCTGACCTCTGCACTGTGCATCCTACCCTGACCTCTGCACTGTGCATCACACCCTAACCTCTGCACTGTGCGTCACACCCTAACGTCTGCACTGTGCGTCACACCCTGACCTCTGTACTCTGCGTCACACCCTGACCTCTGTACTCTGTGTCACACCCTGACCTCTGCAGATTGGAAATAACATTTTTCAAATTGATTCAGGTGCGTTAGGTCTTGTGCAGCAGCCTTCTGTGGAATCACCCACTTCCGGCGCTTTTGCCGCCCACACATCTCCCCCTCCTGAGACCCTTTGTACCCCTCCTGAGGCCCTCTGCACCTCTCCTGAGACTCTTTGCACAAGACATCAGGCCAGCATTCCAGAGCAAAGAGGCAGAACAGAGTATGTTCCAAATTCATATACTATTATTTTGCATTGCTTTATAATGCATTGCTGGGATTTGTAGTCCTCTACAGATTATGGCATTCTGCATTAGAGTGTAAGCTCCTCTGTACAGGGACTGTTGTGACTGGTTCAGTCTACGGTATATGTCAGAGCTATATGAATGTAAAATAATGTGTGACTATGGAGGGACATTAGAGTGTAAGCTCCTTTAGTGCAGAGAGAGCTGGGGGGGGGGAAAGTTGCTCCAATTAGTTTTTCAATTTTTTTCAAGTCACATGTACCTAATTGCTACAATTATGACAACATGTTTTTTAGGTTAATGCGCAGTTAAAAATTAAGTTGGCCCAACTTGATTTTCTGTATTCGGCTGGCCATAGATCATTTAATTTTCTTTCCTTCAGCCATCATCATACACTGAAGGGAATTTATCAAATCTGGAGCAGCTGTGCATGGCAACCAATCAGCTTCTCTCTCTCATTTTCAAATCTTAACTGAACAAACTGAAGAGAGAAGCTGATTTGTTGCCATGCACAGCTGCTCCAGATTTTGTCTGCTCCACTTTTAGTTTAATATCTTTTTTATTGTTTATAAAAAAATATTCATACATTAAAAAGTATATAACAAAGCATCAACATACACATATCTCATTTACATACAAGTTTGACTTCTCATCACCAGGGGCGGACTGACCATTCGGGCAGTCGGGCACAGCCCGAGGAGTATAAAAATAATAGTGTGTGACTGTGGGGGGAGACAGTGAGATCTGGACCCATCACACCCCCACCCCCCTTTCCCCTTGGGAGAGGGAAGGGGGACCGTGAAAAATTTTGTACCAGGGTCATTTGTTACTTAGGTCCACCACTAGAAGAGGTGGTACTGTAGTAGAGAAGGGCTGTAGAATGTTTAGGCAGGGAGGTAAGATCTCAAATGAACTGGAGGCAGTGGAGATGTAAGGAGTAGTTGGGAGGGTTATGTAGAGGTGTAGGTAGCAGCAAGTTCACAGGACGTTAAACTGGAACAATGAAAGTGTTTGTGACAGTGAGTGTTTTACAGTTGGGGAAGCATTTCATATGGCAATAGCAGACATCTCAACTCTCCCGGATGTTTCCCGGGCGTCTCCCGCTATATGATAGCGGCTCCCTGATACCCAGTAGAGAAACATTTTCTCCTGGAAAGGTTTACTCTGCTTTATCTAGCAGAGTAAACCTTTCCCTGCTATCTGTTTATTTCTCGACATCGGGGCCGAAGTCTAAAACCAGACGGGAACTGTCTCAGGCCCGTGAGCGAGTAGCCGACAGCGAACGGGCGTATGTGCACGCCCCCACAGCGGAGGCTACGGCTGACTGGTTGACAGCGCAGTGCTCCCTCAATGCCCTACTGGAGGAACAGTCCCAAAATAAATTATTATTTGCCAAGTGGGTTTTTTGGGTGGAGGGAGATGCTGCAGGCAAACTTCTGGCCCAGATAGCTAGGGCTCAGCAACCTTCAAGCTATATCGGGGCCATCTCTGACTCTGCGGGGGTTACCCACTCGAGCCAGGACATAGTGTCGGATATCTTCCGTGACTTCTATGCCTCACTGTACCAAATAAGGGCTGGCTACTCTGACCCCAAGCTCCTGGCCTATTTGCATGGTATTTCCCTTCCGTCCCTCTCACCGGCCGATGGTATGGACCTGGAGGCCCCTATCACTCTTGAGGAGTTGGAAAACGCACTAGCTAGTTTCCCTACTGGTAAGGCCCCT
>NW_017307782.1:44099-46808 GCF_000935625.1 Nanorana parkeri
GCGGATGTGATAGGCTTTAGGAGGGGCTTACAGGAGGAAAAAATTGTCCTGTATGCGGATACTCTGTTGTTCTTAGCGGATACGGAGACCTCTTTGTCCAATGTCATGTCTCTGCTGTCGGAATTTGCCAAGTACTCTGGTCTGGTTTTTAATTGGGACAAGTCCAATCTCCTCCCTTTGGATTCACTGCGTGCCCCATTGGCTGCGAATGCGGCGCACATACAGGTGAAGTCCACTATCACCTATCTTGGTATTCAAATGACTGCCTCTCCCGGTGACTACCTTACCCTGAACTTGCATCCCCTTTTAACTAGATTTAAATCTCAATGTAATACGTGGGCCAAATTACCGCTATCTGTAGCTGGCAGGGTAAATTTCATTAAAATGATCTGGATGCCTCAGTTACTCTATATCCTCCATATGGATTCTTCCTAAAAGACATTTCGTTTAATTGAATGTATTTTTAGGGAACTGGTCTGGAAGATGAAACCTCCAAGATTGCGGCTTGATGTCCTTCAGAGACCCAAGGCTTCGGGGGGCTGGCCCTCCCCAGCCCGTGGTTTTTCTTCCTGGCTGCGCAACTACAACACTTTACAGCCTGGGCATCTGAGGAGCACCAATCCCAATCGTTTCATATGCTACAATACTTGTTTCAAGGACTGAGTCCCCTACATTACTTGGACAGTGACCTGTACGCTACCTTTCCTACCGTGCGGTTGATGGGGCAGGTCTGGGATGCGGCCAAAACTGTGATGGTTTTTTTTACCCTCACTAGATACACTCCGCTGTGGCGGAATGGTCGCCTCCCGGAACTTCTCCCTCTCCAGGGCACTGTGGACTGGTCTACTAAGGGGGTGATATTGGTCTCTCAGTTATATCGGGAGGGTAAACTGTGTGACTTCCAACACTTGGTGGATACACATGGCCTCTCCGGCAGGTGGTATTTCCAGTTCCTCCAGATTGCACACGACCTAAGGTCCCAGTTTCAAGGCGGTCCACCAGTGATCTCGCCCACCCCGATACTTGACACGGTACTATTGGCCACTAACACCAAGGGGATTATCTCCTTCCTGTATGCTCATCTTTTACTTAAGTCGCCCGCTCTTCTCCCTCTACGGCGCAGGAAGGGTTGGGAGGGTGATGTAGGCCCCATGTCGGATGACACCTGGGAGGATGTCCTACAAGGGGTCACACAGGTATCGTTATCCCCTACGCACAGGCTGACTCAACTGTTTATTGTTCATAGAACGTATCGCACCCCTGAATTTTTGTTCCACATAGGACTGAGGGCTGACTCCAGTTGTCCCAAATGTGGCTTTCGACGTGGCTCCCTAATACACCTGCTATGGAGATGCCCAAAACTGGTCCAGTACTGGGATAAGGTCATAAACACTCTCAACCATGTATTTGCATCCTTCTTACCTAACTACCCATTGGTGTGCATCCTTGGCATTATAGAAGACACGGACCTCACTCATCACACAGTCCTGGCCCTTAAACGTGCACTATTCACTGCAACCAGGCTGGCAGTCCATAAGTGAATATCCTCTTCCCCACCTACACTAAAGATGTGAAATGTGGAATTGGATAGGGTCATTGCTTATGAGCGCATCACCCTTCAACAAAGGGGTACTCTGACCCAATTTCACTCCCTATGGGATACCTGGTTGACATATCGCGGGCAGGACGTCTCTGCGTAGATGACGTCCACGTATGTTTCCTAGCGACCCTAGATGTATGTACCCCATTACTTTGTCAAACATGTAAGACCCTTGAGTATAAGGGGGAGGGACAGATATGTACGTTGCAATGTTCATGTAGTGTGTTCACGAGGCTCTCACAATAACCAATATCTAATGTGCACTTTAATTGGCTGGCGGTATGTTCTTGTCGAATTACATTTTGTGATACTTACGGATATGGATACTTCCTCTCTTTTACCTTTTGTTTTTGTTTCTGTATGTGCCCTTTGTACTTTCTACTATGCAAAAATTAATAAAAACGATCTGATTTAAAAAAAAAAGTACCTTAACTATTAACAATAATGTATCTTCTTTGTGTATCACTCGGCTGTAGATCCTCAAATCATCTCTGACACTGTCCTTCCTTCTGGTGGGTGGCTACTTTTGTTCCCCATTGTCCCTGTGTGTGTTGTAACATAGCCACCGCTCCAAGCTCACTTCTGTGATGGACTAAAATCTCACATTGAGTTTGCTAATTTGTATGGAGATTGTAGTCCATCCCGGGAAGCGAGCATGGAGGGGTGGCTGCTTAAAAACACACACAGGGACCATGGGGAACAAGCAGTGGCGACTATAGGAACAATATATAGGGGGGGCACATAAGATACCACAGTCAGATCTGGGGGGGCACTAATAATTTTCATTGCATGTCGCAATCGATGGGCGCCGAGAGCTGATTTAATTGCGGATGGCATCTGCGCCCTGCAGTTGCGACAGAAGCTGCATACAGCATGTGCTGGTTACTACTTAAACTGGCACGCTGCGTGGAGCTTCTGAGAAGATACGCTATTAGCATAGCGAGGAAGTCGGCTGCGCATTTTGCATCACTCCCGCTACGCTAATAGCGTATCTTCTCAGAAGCTGCACACAGCGCGCCGGTTTAAGTAGTAACCAGCGCATGCTGTATGCAGCTTCTGACAGCATAGTAGACGGGAGGCTGCACTTGTCGGTGGATCCAGGGATCAGG
>NW_017307782.1:48166-51720 GCF_000935625.1 Nanorana parkeri
CGTTGAGACAATATTCGCTCCCCCATTCTCAACCATCCTTATTCATGTATCTATTATTCTAATCATGCTATTAATTAACCATTCTATCATGTATTCTTGAATGGGATGTTCATAGGTGGAGTGAGCAAAACCTATGTCCCTCCACTTTTTAATGAACCCAAATTAATTTTTCAATCATGTATTCAATGAATTTTTCAATCATGCTGTCATGTCTTTCTTGAAATGGGTGGTATAAATGGAGTGAGCGTACAAGGAGACATCTGATCCGGCGGTTGTTTTTATTACTTGTACTGTATGTGAATCAATCTTTTAAAATATGACTAAGATTAAAAATACTTTTTTACTGCTAAATTGCTTTGGATTTGTCATTAGGTGCCCAAAAAACCCCCCCATCCTTTTTCTTTCCTTTTTCTATCATATAAACTAAGCTGCTGTGCTGTCCCCCCAGCCCCAGACACCAAGCCTCAACTCCTGCTATCCCCCCAGCCAGCCCAAGACACATCTCACTCACCTGCTGCTGTTCTCTCTCCCTCCCAGCTCCAGATCATTGCAGGCTTACCAGTGCAGTGACTTGACTTGACTTCACACTGCCACGAACAGCCATCAGGCTCTGCCACAAGCTCCGCGGCTGCCCTTGAGAAAAAAAACCCTTCCTGCACGTGGGCAGGAAGGTACCAAAACATCAAATTGGACGGGGGTGTTGGGACGTACCAACTGTTCCGTACGACCGCGGCGGACCCTGCAAGGACACCTTGCCGATCCCTGGCGGGGGGGCACACGGGGGGGCAAGTGAAAACCTGGGGGGGGCAATTGCCCCCCCCTGCCCCCCTGTAGCGACGCCACTGGGAACAAGAATAGCCACCCTCCAGAATGAAGGACAGTGTCGGCACCAATTCAGAGATGATTCGAGGATCTACAGCCGAGTGATACACAAATTAGATACATTTTTGTTAATAGTCAAGGTACATGAATGTATTTTTAAGGTTAATCTCCTGAGTTTAGTGTCACTTTAATGCAGATATGCTGACTGGGTATTCAGATGTAGGGCAAAAATCCTTGCGCTGGCCCTGCCCCCCCCCCAATAGTGCCCGTTTAATGGTTCTGGTTTGGGATTTGCTGTGCATTGGTTCTGGTCTAAGGTCTAGATTATTATTCAGTTCCCCTGTCAATTCTCCTACTTGTTCTCTGGAAATGTACCCAGGATAATTAGCAGAACTGGAGAATCTAGGTCAAAATAGCTCACTTTCCAACTCGCCTATATTGGTCTAAATGTATAATTCTCCTAACAATTCCCCTGCAATTAACTTCAACTTTTAGTGAATAGACCTGTTATTTTGAAAATATTGTGGATAACTAATTCTGTAACACAACAATGTATATGTGGGTGGAGCTTGTGGGTGGGTGGAGCTTGTAGGTGGGTGGGGCTTGTATATGGGCGACGCATAAGGGGGCCCCATAATCTTATATTGCCCGGGGGCCCCATGTGTTGTCAGTCCGCCCCTGATCGTCACCACAACTTACAACGTCCCACACTATATATTTAATTCTTATATACATATGTTAATATCACCCCCTGAATTCCCTCACTTTGCCATTTCCATTTGCTTAATTTCCCCTTACTGTCTATTGGAGGGAACCGGAGGCTACAGAATTTTTAATTTCCCATTTACCTTGACTCAGTCATCTCATACCAAAACAAACACTCCCCCCTCCCAACAACAACAAAAAACCAATGTCTGATTGTATAATTTTTCACTTTTTCTTTCCAACATATTTCTACTCCTTTCACCTAATCTCATATGAATTGCTGACGTTACTTCCTCCATCCTCATAATAAAATTAACTTCGCCAACCCACTCTTTAATCTACGGCATCGCTGAGGATCTCCAGTACTGCGGTATCATCGTTCTGGCTGCCACTAAAAGATGTTGCATTTGACCTCTTTTACCCTTGCTGATATCTCACGGTATAATTGAGAGCAAAGCTATTTCTGGTGTTACTGACCAGTTTATCTCAATAAGCTTCTCACATATAATAACTATGGTTTCCCAATATGGGCTAATCTGTTCACATGACCACCAAATGTGTAGCATATTTCCCTCTTCGTGGCCACATCTCCAGCATTGCTTAGATATAACTGGGTATATTCTATGCAGGGTAGACGGGCAACTGTACCATCTTGAAATTATTTTATCATTTCGTTCTTGAGCTTCACTCGAGATACTAGATCTAAATGTTAAAAGCAAAGGATCGATTCCAATCCTCTGTTGAGATCTCATGTCCTAGTTCTCGTTCCCACATTCTAGTATAATGTGGATGGTTAGAATGTACCTATTTCAATAATATATTATATAATGTAGATATATCATTGGTCCCTCCTCCCCTGTTTACACACTTTTAAATCTTCAAATGCTGTCAGTTCCCGCATCACATTTCCCCTTATAGAAAGTGACCTAATTTTTTTTTTCAATTGCAAGTATTGCAACCACCGTCCCACTGCTACATCCTCTGTACTTATATCTGATAGAGGCCTTAAGCCATCTTTCATTAATGCTTGAATAATTGGAGATGGTTTCGCGTTGGTCCACTTCAGAAACCGTAATAATCTCCTGCCAGGGGAGAAATCTGGATTACCTAAAATAGGTGTAAGGGGGCCCACATAAGATGACACTTTAAAGGACCTAATTGCCATATCCCAAATTACCTGCAGATCTCTTACTAATGGCAATATAATTTTCTTAACCGGACGTCTCTCCGGGTTCACCCATAGGATCGAAAATAAAGGTATTGGAGTAGCATCCTGTTCGATTGCTACCCATAATTTGGTATTATTTTGATAAATCCAATCTAACATGCGTCTTAGAACTGCAGCCATATAGTATAATTCCATGTGTGTGAGCCGCACCCCTCCCTCACGCCTATGCATAACCAAAATGTCATACCGCAAGCGGGGAGAGGATCGTTCCCACACATATTTAACAAAGCTAGATCCCCTCCAAACGGCTCCGTGGTCTAGAAGGAAGGCATTGTTCTGTGTTTATGTAATGTAATTATCTCCTGGGACTTCTCTGTGTCATTACCCATATCAGCCCTCCCCTTCAAGTTATCGGACCACAGCCCGGTCTCCACCGATCCCCTGAGGGTCTCCCACACTCCACCCGTCTACAGACACCGCCCGCGCCGCAATACCCGCACTACAGCATTCCCCAGTAAACGCCTGCAGGTCACAGCCCCGTCGGATTGTCAGAAAGCCACGGCGGCTGAGCACTCTGCCATTCCGGCGCCTCCATCACTCTCCAGTCCCCCCATCCAGGACACCCCGTCGCTCCACCTCTTCACAGCATCTGCCATCAGAGGACACCTGTGCCAGAGGTCCTGAGGACCTTCCCACGGCCCACCGCCCAGGCACATCTGTGGCCGCACCGTCATCGCTGAGAGTCGCCCTTCAATATCCTCACGGTGAGTTACAGAAGCCCACCTCTTCTTCACCCACCACTGCATACCTCACCCCCTCGCTTTCTTGTGTCTCCATCTGCCTGATTGGGTCCAATCGC
>NW_017307782.1:51872-63988 GCF_000935625.1 Nanorana parkeri
CCAAGTACTGCCTCTTCCCCCCCCCCGCATCTTCCCCCTACCTCTGACAAGCGCCACACAAGGGGTAAACTCTCTCAATTTTTCATTAAAAAACTAAACCCTATCACCTCCAAGCCCTTAATTAGAACTCCAATGGACAGGATTCTCTCTCCCGACACAAATTCCATATCTTTTATTTATCCACACTTACGCCAAGCAACTCTGCCCCCGCTTTCCACTTCAAACCTAGTTAAATGGGAGAAAGATATTCAGGTAGATGACCTTGTCGAGAAAATTTTGCAGGGATATCGCTCATTGTGCAAAGTAATGCCGAATGAACAATGGCGGGAGACGCAATTTAAAATTATGCACAGGGCCTATTATGCTTTCCAAATCAAGTTCAAACAATCTAGGGAAGTTCCCTATTTAGATCACTGCCCCAAGTGCAAATTGCAAGCCGCCTCCTTATTTCACTGTCTATGGGAATGCCGACAGATTCAATCCTTTTGGGACAAAGTTGCAACTTATATCACTTTGGTGACAGGCCAGAGACTCCAAAAGGAGACCCTCTTGTTTTTGTTCAACTATTGGGACTCCTTCCTAAACACTCCCAACGACTTCAGCCGTTCACTTAAACAATGGGTGAGCATCTCTTTGCTGGTGGCTAGGAGATGTGTTCTACGAGAGTGGCTGTCACCTCTCCACCCCCACGGGAAAAAGAGGTTTCAAGACGATTTACTACACTTGTTTCGCTTGGACAGACTGGACGCTACCTTGAACCTGCAAAATGAGAAAGGGGTTACCGCATTTTATGACAGATGGCGGCCCTATATGGATTTCGCCTTCTCTCCTTCCGAGAGAGAAAACTTGCTCATGCCCTTTGCATTCTCAAGGTGTCGCCTGCTGGACAAACTGCAAGGGCGGTAATCGACAGCTGGATAGGAAGCTGCAGGAGAACTGCCCACTTGATAAGGTCATTCCACCTTGCTGGGGCTGCTCTGCTCCGTTCCATCACACCAACTCTGGGGCATTGCTGTTATTGTTATTGTTATTGATATCTCTACCGCTATATCTATTGTTCCTATTGGTATTCACACTTAAGGTATGGCAAACTGCGGCACTATGATACAGATAACTTTGGTTTGCGATACCACTGAAGTTAAATGCTGAGCTAGAATTGCCACCGCCCAGCATCCAAGTTAAATTAAATGAGTACCTGATCAACTTTAATATTTAATATTGGCTTTGGCGATGTACCTCACTGGAGATGGGACGGGAAAATGGACCGTTGCACATTTGCAATGGCCTCCTACATTCTCTCCTCCCCACTCTTTCGATCCGACTTAATATATCCATAATATACTGTTTTGTTACTTTGACCTCCCCCGGGGACACCACGAAATGGAGCAAAGGTTGAGTTTAATACACTTATTACGCTTATTTACTATTATAGAATTTAATGTTTTTTTTCTCTTTTTCAAGTTAGTTGTTAAACAGCCTATTTAGAATTTTATGATGTACACGGCTCTTCACAACTCACTTTAGTTCTTTAGAGATCTAAGAACAAACCTCATTGTTATCTTAGCTGTATGATCTAAGCTATTGTACGCTGTGTATGCATCTTTCTGTGCAAAAGTGATGTAACGCTATTTTACAGATGTACTATTTTATTTTTTGGAAAATAAAAACTGTTTAAAAAAAAAAAAGATCTCAATAATTGAAAAAAAGTAATTGGCAATTTAATTGGTATGGTTCGAAATAAATAAATAAAACGTGGTAGAATATCCATTTTTAATAATGCTATTCTACCATCCATGAGTGATTTTTCGAGGCCCATGATGTCAATTTATACTGTGTGTCATTTAAAAGGGGCAAATAATTAAGTTCATGCAGATCCATAGCCCTCGCTGGTATCTGGATCCCCAAATATTTAAGGGATCGAGCAGGCCATTTAAAAGGGAAATTAGCTTGAAGAACAGTCTGCTCTTTATTTGGTTGTGAAACATCTAAAACACTCTGATTTTGTAGATTTAATCTTAAAATTGCTCAGATGCCCAAATTGTTGCTGCTCTTTCAATAGTGCGGGAAAGGCTATCCTCGGATTGGAGATATAGAGAAGTGTATCATCTGCAAACAGACTCACTTTACAGTATAGCACTTATCTCCTACCTCTATGCCCCTAATATCTTCATTCATACGCAAAGCCTTAGCCAAATGTTCCATCGCTAGTACATATAGAAATGGAGACAGCGGACTTCCCTGTCGCGTCCCATTCGTAATTTGTACTGATTCTAATAGATATCCATTAACCCGTATTCTTGCAGTAGGGCAAGAATAAAGTGCTAAGATTATTTATAAAAGAAGAGGGCATCCCAGTCTGCTTCAATGTTGCCTCAAGAAATCTCCAATCCAGGCGATCAAACGCCTTCTCCGCACCTATCGAGAGCAAACAAAGTGGAATCGTCCTTCTCTACCAGGGACGAAGCCTACCTGGTCCAAATGGATAAGGGATGGAATATATAGTTGGAGACATATTGCTAACATCTTAGCATATATTTTTAAATCCACATTTAATAAGGATGTTGGCCTATAGCTTGCACACTGGGTCGGGTCTTTCTGTCCTTTGGGTATTAGTACTGTAGGAGCCTCTTGTGTTTGTCTTGTAAAAGAACACCCCTCTGAATAGCATTATAGACGGAGTTAAGGATTGGAGCCAACTCCTTTCTAAATTCTTTATAGAATGCCCCTCCATTACCTATCAGGGCCAGGGCTCTTTCCAGAGGGCAAGCACGCAATCGCATTCTCTATTTCTTCCAAAGTAAATGGGGAACAAAGGGATTCTACCGCATTAATATCTAATTCTGGTAATGCCAGAATTAGATATTAATGATATTAAAGGAGAACTATGGGGTTAAGGATTTTCCCCATAGTTCTCCTTAGTGTAATGGGAGGACACAAACTAGCGTCCTCCCGTCACCCTAGGCTCAGTATACCGCGAGCTGGTGCTCGCGGTATACTGAGACGCCGCAGTATACCGCAAGCTGCTGCTTGCGGTATACTGAGACGCCGGAGCTGAAGAACATTTTTAAACAAGCGGCTGCCTGAGGTCCCATGTTTGCTGGGGACCTCGGCATCCTTACTGGTAACCACATGCGCCATGGCGGTGGGGGGTTTGTGGGGCCTGTCATAGTTTCTGGCACTGGGGCCCTGAAGGTTCTAGTTATGCCTCTGCTCACAGTGATTGGCTAGGGAGACATACCTACTCATCTCTCATTGATTGCTCTGTTCTGTGGCCAGGGTACACAGCAGACAGCAGACAGATGTTCTGTGGCCAGGGTACACAGCAGACAGATAAAAACAATGACAGACTGATTAGGGGAAACCAAATGAGCACAGACTACAAATCAACATCAGACTGATTACAATCTGACAATACTAAATTTAACCTCCCTGGGGGTCTGATTATGCAGGATTTTAGCATGCCAAAGAGGTACATTGTTTTTCATGGTAATTTGTTGTTTTATACGTCACTTTCGGTGTCTGATGACGAATTTCCCAACGAATCGATATCGCTCAATTCTGCAAGTGATTTTAATTTACTATTGCTGTTTTCTACCTGGTCTAAAACCGCTTTTGACCTAAAGGGACGCTTTTTGGATGCCATGGACGTTCTCAAGTTTCCAGGCATAAAGAATAGTAAAAGTGGAGGCAGGGCACTGGAGAAAGCTCTAGGGACAAAATTGAAGTGAAACGGTTTGATACATAAATGTAATCATAGCAGATTACATTGTATTGTGTGTATTCTGTGTATATTGCATGTTTTCACTTTTGAATTTCCCACCGGCTCCGCCCCCCGCTGTGACGCCGAAAACTAAACTAAGAGTCAGATGTTGGCATCGGCCGGCCGCATACAGCAGAGGACACTGCGGGCTCGTAGGGACAAGGTAAGTGACACTTTTGTGCAATCCCGAGTGTGGCTCGGGGGTTACCGCTATTAGCACTGAAAATTAACCCCGAGCCACATTTGGGAATACCGCCAGGGAGGTTATTAGCACTCCAGGGTGCTACACAGGAAAAGTTGTTCAAACTTTCTCGATAACTTCTCCTTTGTTTAACACAACCCTCTCCACAGATTGACAGTGCTATTGTCCAAGGGTGGTTCCCTTGCTCCTTCATAGAGTGGAGCCACCTTAAATCAGGAAGTGTGTTACTTGCTGGATCTCCAGGTGAAAATAAAGCAAAAAACCTTAGAAAATAAAAATAATGACCCGCCACATTTAAGAATTAATAGGCTGCAATATATTAAATATTTGTTTTTGGGTTTAGATACATGTCAAATCCTCTCAACCCACTCCCCTTTTCAAAGTCACAAAGAAGCATCAGCATGTAGGCAGTTGCCAGTGACAGGACAGCCTAGGTGGCTGCAGGATGAAGTGGGTTAGCAAGTGTATATAAATACTTTCAGCCGATTTGATATGTTCATGTTGTTCATGTGTAAATAGGTTCAGAACTGTTTGGCCTCTATAATTGTCTCCAGAACCATTTTGGGAGAAGCCTGGTGTCCTGATAGGACAGGAAATCTCGGGAGATTTGGTCGGCCATTTTGGGGTGGTTATCTTATATAGGAAGCCCAGCCACGTTTTTGGGCAGAACACATGTGGATGTAGATAGGGACAGATACCCCGCTTGTGAGGGAGAGTTAGGAGAGTTCAGGGAGGGTGTTCCAGCCTGTGAGGGATAGTTCAGGGGTCCTACGGAGTCCTGCATCGGCAATCCTGGTCGGATGAAAGACTCCCAGTTGCTTATAGCCAAACCGATGTCCTCGCTGTGAGTGCGGGAAGAGTGTGCCAGACTCATATCTCCCTGTACCGAACGAATACCGCTGCATCCGGGTAACATGTCCACAGCCTTTACAGATACGCATTGTGTGCTTGAGTTTATACTGTGCCCGTCAGTGGGAAGTGCCTATAGTGCTAACGAATACAACCGGAGCTTATATCAGAAGTGATTGTACTGTGTATCTGTGCCTCCATGCCTGGAGTGAAACTGCTGGCCTTACGGTTGTAACTCTTCTTCCTACTGCTGTCTCTCCGGTAATAAATGTTACCTTGTTCATAAGACATTACGTGTGATTCCCTCTGTGAAGCCGCCACACCCTAACTCCGCCTTCAACCACCAAGTAAATGTTAAGCCATCAACCCCTTCCCCCCTTGCCCCCTCCTCACAGTCAGAGAGAATCTGCATGTACCCACATAATATTATTACTCACTTTTTGGCAGAATAATAAAATGAGACTTTCAGTCTGGCAGGCTGGTTGGCTAAATGGCTGGCTGGCTACATGCTGAGCAGCAGAAGGAAGAGGAAGTCCAAATGTGTCTGTTTTGCACGAAGTGCCCATTTCTAGGAATTCTGTTCCGGTAACACAGGCAGGAACGCATGGGCATAGTGGCGGTAGTGTACCATAATAATGAGGCACCTACATGGCCGGTTGTTCCAGGCTGGGAAATTGCAGGGGGGGCTAATTGGTTGTCTGCAAGTAATATAGTGGATGCAGAGTATCACCAGGGCTGCGTGTAGGGTCTCACCATGTCTACATGCAGGGTCTCACCAGGGCTTTGTGCGGGTCTCACCGGGGCTGTGTGCAGGATCTCATCAGCGCTGCGTGTGGGTCTCACCAGGGCTGTGTGCAGGTCTTACCAGGGCTGTGTGGGCAGGTGCGGTTCACACAAGGGCTGTGCAGGCGGGTGCGGGACTCCCCAGGACAATGGCTGTGCGGGTGGCAGGAAGGAGCAGGAGGAGATGTGCATGCCCTTATTCTCTGACATCACTGCTAAGGAAAGACACAGAATGTACAGCACTGATTGGCAGCCAGCATCTATGCTAACCATACTGTGCATGCTTAAAGTGACACTACTGAGGAGTTGCAACCCTGGTAGTTTTGCCACTGACTCCAAAGCTCAGCAATACATTATATAGCAATGCGGAATACCACCAGCTATAGAGGAGTACAAATCTCAGCAATACATTACACAGCTATGCAGAATAATAACATCAGCTGTAGAGGACTACAAATGCGTACAATACATTATACAGCAATGCAGAAAACCATCAGCTATTGGGCCGAACGAGGGAGCCGGAGCCAATTGGCAAGCAGTTTAAGCAGGGCTGGTGTAAGGATACAGCCAGAGGGTGCAGGCAGAAAAATTTAGATTTGCCTGTGTAGGCAAAAATGCATGCACCAGCCCAGTGGAGAATACGTGTCATGCATGGCTCGGTGAATTGTTCACAGTGAATTGTTCACAGCGCTACTTTCACTCGCCCTACATCTTTGGGTACATTTGTCAGTCTGAGGCTAGGTTCGCACCTAAGCGACACCTCACCGGGTGGCAATCGCACACGATTCTGCGCGGATTGCTGCGTGGTCAGGAGTCGCCTAGGTGTGAACCAATTGCGCTGTGGGTGCCATTATTTTCTAATGACACCTCAATCGCGCAGGCCAGATTGCGCGGTTTCCTGCTGTGATTTGCCCATGCTTCAGAAAACGATCATGAAATTAAAACAGCCGCGCATCATGAAAAAAAAGGCACATGTACCTTTTTTCTGCAATTGCTGCGCGAATGTCAGAACTTTGAAATTAAAAGCAATTCGCTGCATTGTACAGGACTGCACAATCCTAGGACACGCATCCCAGGTGTCGTGCGGTGTAGTGCATGTGGAAACCTAGCCTCAAGCTGTCAATGTCCCTCGATGTATATATGTAGTGTTGTGATGTGTCACCTGCACTCCTTACAGTGATTAGACCTGGATAAATGATTGTGGTACTCGTAGTGATTGCACAGATGGCACTGTGTATTCCAAAATCGTAGAAGATGGAGATCACCAGTACTAATTTGTCATATGACATGCATTAAGACACGCATGATGCTTTCCCCCTGTAATGGAAGTGGTTAAGTATGATTATGATAAAATGCCTATCTCAATAGATCAATTGTAATATATATGCTAATTTGCTCTCTGCTCTTCTTTGCACTCCTTACTCAAAACCTTACTCAGAACCCCCCCCAGATCCGAAGTACGCAGTAGAAATAGGAACCAAGTTGGCGCCTCCTCTTCAGACAACACACCCAAGATGAAAGATATAAACATCTATAAACATCTTGGCAGGAAGTTATGCATAAATGGATCTAACCAATGATAAGCTAGAATATATAAACTAAAATAATTTTCTGCAATGCTACGCTCAAATGTACACGTTCACCTGTTAAATAAAAACATATCTCCCTGTACCGAACGAATACCGCTGCATCCGGGTAACATGTCCACAGCCTTTACAGATACGCATTGTGTGCTTGAGTTTATACTGTGCCCGTCAGTGGGAAGTGCCTATAGTGCTAACGAATACAACCGGAGCTTATATCAGAAGTGATTGTACTGTGTATCTGTGCCTCCATGCCTGGAGTGAAACTGCTGGCCTTACGGTTGTAACTCTTCTTCCTACTGCTGTCTCTCCGGTAATAAATGTTACCTTGTTCATAAGACATTACGTGTGATTCCCTCTGTGAAGCCGCCACACCCTAACTCCGCCTTCAACCACCAAGTAAATGTTAAGCCATCAACCCCTTCCCCCCTTGCCCCCTCCTCACAGTCAGAGAGAATCTGCATGTACCCACATAATATTATTACTCACTTTTTGGCAGAATAATAAAATGAGACTTTCAGTCTGGCAGGCTGGTTGGCTAAATGGCTGGCTGGCTACATGCTGAGCAGCAGAAGGAAGAGGAAGTCCAAATGTGTCTGTTTTGCACGAAGTGCCCATTTCTAGGAATTCTGTTCCGGTAACACAGGCAGGAACGCATGGGCATAGTGGCGGTAGTGTACCATAATAATGAGGCACCTACATGGCCGGTTGTTCCAGGCTGGGAAATTGCAGGGGGGGCTAATTGGTTGTCTGCAAGTAATATAGTGGATGCAGAGTATCACCAGGGCTGCGTGTAGGGTCTCACCATGTCTACATGCAGGGTCTCACCAGGGCTTTGTGCGGGTCTCACCGGGGCTGTGTGCAGGATCTCATCAGCGCTGCGTGTGGGTCTCACCAGGGCTGTGTGCAGGTCTTACCAGGGCTGTGTGGGCAGGTGCGGTTCACACAAGGGCTGTGCAGGCGGGTGCGGGACTCCCCAGGACAATGGCTGTGCGGGTGGCAGGAAGGAGCAGGAGGAGATGTGCATGCCCTTATTCTCTGACATCACTGCTAAGGAAAGACACAGAATGTACAGCACTGATTGGCAGCCAGCATCTATGCTAACCATACTGTGCATGCTTAAAGTGACACTACTGAGGAGTTGCAACCCTGGTAGTTTTGCCACTGACTCCAAAGCTCAGCAATACATTATATAGCAATGCGGAATACCACCAGCTATAGAGGAGTACAAATCTCAGCAATACATTACACAGCTATGCAGAATAATAACATCAGCTGTAGAGGACTACAAATGCGTACAATACATTATACAGCAATGCAGAAAACCATCAGCTATTGGGCCGAACGAGGGAGCCGGAGCCAATTGGCAAGCAGTTTAAGCAGGGCTGGTGTAAGGATACAGCCAGAGGGTGCAGGCAGAAAAATTTAGATTTGCCTGTGTAGGCAAAAATGCATGCACCAGCCCAGTGGAGAATACGTGTCATGCATTGCTCGGTGAATTGTTCACAGTGAATTGTTCACAGCGCTACTTTCACTCGCCCTACATCTTTGGGTACATTTGTCAGTCTGAGGCTAGGTTCGCACCTAAGCGACACCTCACCGGGTGGCAATCGCACACGATTCTGCGCGGATTGCTGCGTGGTCAGGAGTCGCCTAGGTGTGAACCAATTGCGCTGTGGGTGCCATTATTTTCTAATGACACCTCAATCGCGCAGGCCAGATTGCGCGGTTTCCTGCTGTGATTTGCCCATGCTTCAGAAAACGATCATGAAATTAAAACAGCCGCGCATCATGAAAAAAAAGGCACATGTACCTTTTTTCTGCAATTGCTGCGCGAATGTCAGAACTTTGAAATTAAAAGCAATTCGCTGCATTGTACAGGACTGCACAATCCTAGGACACGCATCCCAGGTGTCGTGCGGTGTAGTGCATGTGGAAACCTAGCCTCAAGCTGTCAATGTCCCTCGATGTATATATGTAGTGTTGTGATGTGTCACCTGCACTCCTTACAGTGATTAGACCTGGATAAATGATTGTGGTACTCGTAGTGATTGCACAGATGGCACTGTGTATTCCAAAATCGTAGAAGATGGAGATCCCCAGTACTAATTTGTCATATGACATGCATTAAGACACGCATGATGCTTTCCCCCTGTAATGGAAGTGGTTAAGTATGATTATGATAAAATGCCTATCTCAATAGATCAATTGTAATATATATGCTAATTTGCTCTCTGCTCTTCTTTGCACTCCTTACTCAAAACCTTACTCAGAAACCCCCCCAGATCCGAAGTACGCAGTAGAAATAGGAACCAAGTTGGCGCCTCCTCTTCAGACAACACACCCAAGATGAAAGATATAAACATCTATAAACATCTTGGCAGGAAGTTATGCATAAATGGATCTAACCAATGATAAGCTAGAATATATAAACTAAAATAATTTTCTGCAATGCTACGCTCAAATGTACACGTGCAGCTGCCTATCAAAGGCTGTTAGGCAGAAGAATAAAAGCAGAAGTATCTTATACACTGAACAACTGGTCTCAGCGTGGTATTTTCTCTCAGAGTGTACACTCTATATATAATCAGGCCAGGCGGCAGATGTAAGTACGGAACCTTTTGGTGCGCTCTAAATTTGTGAGCAGGTCCAAAACAGTTGGCACCCCAGATGGGACCTCGGGTTTTGTACCGAAGGACAGCCGATCGAGAGGAGACTGAGACATGCCGACACACGGACGAGGCAGAGACTGATCACCTCTGAGATACAGTAAGACATATTTATTGCCAGTATTTCCTGTCTCCGTATTTGGCGTGTCTCTGTGTTCATATCGGCTTCCCGAGGTCAGCAAAGACAGGTAACTTGCCCGAGGTCCGATAAAGAACCTGTGTAATCTGTATCTGCCACCTGTATACGTTGTATGTTGTATGGTTATGTGTATTGACCTGTGAGACGCCAGACGGAACGAAGACTGTCACAGAGATATAATGTGCTGGTGTCGTGGATAAACTCTCCCTGAAGGCAGGGGGGGACGCGCCAGAGTTCGCGCTTGCGGGGTCTGTGCTACAGCATTCCTGGGTCTCAAGGTCTGTGCGGCGGCCCCTTTAAGTTAGGGTGTAATGTCTGTATGCCCGTGATTAATGTAATCATTTAGAGAAGTAGGGGCGAGCAGAGGCCCCCTCGCTTTGGCAGGTTCTGACCACAAGTGTACAGCTGCAGCTGGAGGAACTGAAATCTGTTGTAGAAGTGGGGGGAGTATGTGACAAGGTTGAAGAAAGTTGGCAAAGGACAGTCCACAGTCGGAGGAGTGGCGGAAGTTATTAAAAGAAAAAAGGGGTGTCTTAGATGACAATAACTTGTTAAAGGAAAATTGGATAGAGCAGCAGCTGCAGCAGGGTGGACAGACAGTATTTGTGTATTACCAATGTGCCAGCGAGAATGAATCATTGTTCACGCTAACTGAAAAATGCCAGCCCCTACCTTATGATGGAGGCGTCTCTTCCTGGGTATGTCCCAAATGCGCGGCACAGAATTCCCAACGGCAGAACGCCTGCGCAAGCTGCAACACCACCCATGTTATTGCAGCCCGCCCACCGGCCAACGTCCCCTTATTGCCTGTGTTAACGCCCACCGTGAACACCCCAGTCCCACCCCTAACCTGGCCAATAGACGCGCCCACCAATGGAGGCCATTTTAGTACACCCCAGTCCACCCTGGAAGTCCCGCTCCTACTACACCCGGTTGCGGCCATCTTGGTATACCCAGCCAACACCCCGGAAGGCCTACACAACCTGTAACTTCCCTTTATCCGGTGTTTAGAGCTGATGGTACTTACTATGTGCCACCCACCTCAAACAGTAGAAAGGTATCATGGCACACTCACAAGTCAGCATGTAAAGAAACTTGTCTCACCACTAAGGTTAATAACAGAGGTTTGGCTACACGTCTTCTGCAGAAAATGTGAAAGCCGCACAGCCGCGCCAAGGCACCTCTTGTAGTGCGGTCCTAGCTCTGGACTATGAGAGTCTACATCTTGGAGCACATGGGGGCAGAAGATTTCAAATTGGGTGCAGGTTTGTCAGGAGGAAGCCCAACCTCCTTAAAGGCACAGGAACACACAAGGGATCCCGCACATCCCAATGGCAGCTGAGAACCCCCAATGCGTCACTGCACCAAATCGGTCGAGCGGGGCAGGTGACGGGCGCGCTCGGCGGTTTGTCACCGGCTATGCAGTAGGGTGCACCTTGCTGTGTGGTTGGTGGGGGATTGTTGAGTGCGTTTGTCATTTGTTTTTCTTGACCCATAGAACCTCAAACCCCTATTATGCCGATAGTGACGCCCGATACGACCGCCGCACATGCAGGTGGTGTGCTAGTTCTCCCACAAGTGGGACCTGCACAGGGGGGAGATGTTTACTGGCCAATAGTGGAAAGAAGTTTACAGACTGCAAGGATTGTTGATGACAATTATTTTATTTCTGGTGTGGAATTCTGTGAACAATTGCGTGATTGGGCAGGGGAAAGAATGGCCGACCAAGTCACGAACATCCAGGATGTTACCCCAAGATAAGACAGAGTCAGTGGAAAAGTTTTACACTAGGTTGTAACAGGTTTGCTCAGACCTAGGATTCAGTGGTCATAATAAAGTACATAGCCAAATGCTATCATCATCCCGGACCTACTTAACCGGTTTGTGGTATCGTCCATCTGTCCTCTGAATCTCCTAGGCGCAGATGTACTGTCCAGACTCCAAGCTTCAATTGTGTTTTCCCCGGATGGGGACATTACTGTCTCATCCCTCCTGGGACATGAGGACTCTTCTGTGCTCTGCTCCATTCCCCTACTAATGTCTTTGGAAGAGTCACCTACCACCGGAGACGTGAGCGAGAAGCCACTGCGAAACCCAGACCTCACAATTTTTGTTGATGGCTCCAGGTTTG
>NW_017307782.1:67897-104022 GCF_000935625.1 Nanorana parkeri
TTGACCCCAACTATGATTCAGGTAGAAGAGGACACCTACCTAAATGAAGACGAGAAACCATATTCCCCATTACAATCTGTTTCTCCCCACATATAATACCACAAACATTTTAGATTAGTAAGAGTAGGGACAGAGACCACCTGACAGTGGATACCAACATGTCGGGACCAGAGGTGGATTAGCCCCTCGGACGGCCCCTATGCATGTTAAGAAAAGAGTTCCGGGGTGTGTGCCAGGTGATAGGTATCAGAACCCCCCCCCCTCCCAGATCCGAAGTATGCAGTAGAAATAGGAACCAAATTGGTGCCTCCTCTTCAGACAACACACCCAAGACGAAAGATATAAACATCTATAAACATCTTGGCATGAAGTTATGCATAAATGGATCTAACCAATGATAAGCTAGAATATATAAACTAAAATACTTTTCTGCAATGCTACGCTCAAATATACATGTGCAGCTGCCTATAAAAGGCTGTTAGGCGGAAGAATAAAAGCAGAAGTATCTTAGCCCTCGTTCATACCTGAACGTTTTGTAGCGCGTTCTACGCTCGACGAACGCTCTACAAAACGCTCAAAAATATAAATTCCATTGTAGTCAATGGTCTCGTTCCCACCTTGCCGTATTTCCGCCCGTCCCTAACGCGCTACAAAACGGCCCACGCCTGAAAAGGTACAGGAGCTTATTTGCGGCGTATTGGGCCGTTTTGTAGCGCGTTCGCGCCTATAGACTTCGACGGGAACGGGCGAAATGAGTGTTTGAGAGTTTTTGGTCACAGAAATCGCGCATAGAACGCGCATTCCGCACATGGCTACAGACCACTCCCATCCAATCCCATCTTGCAGAGAGTTGTTGCTGAAGAAGACAAGATGGAGGATTCAACAACATTTGGGCTGCTTGATTCTGAGGCCTTCATAAGCCTTGTGCAGGAAAGACCATGTCTATATGACATGAGACATGGCAATTATAAAAATAGATGAATAAGGCAACGTTCCTGGATCGAGATAGCACAAGCAACCTGGCCTGATTGGGAAACCTTCCCCAAGCAAGCAAAGGAATCAAAAGGTACATGTCAGCAATGTTTTTATGTGTTGAATATTTTCTTGCAGAATGCATGCACTGTTGTTATGCGTCATGCGTGCATTGTTTGCATATGACTTGTGTTCATTATTTCCGTGTAACATGCGTGCATGTCTGCTATGTTTTCATGCAGAATGCATGCAGTGTGTACTGACATGTGCGCATTATTTTCTTGTGACATGTGTGCAGTGTTTTTATGTCCCATGCGTGCAGTATTTTAATGTCACATGCGTGCAGTGTTTTTATGTCCCATGCATGCAGTATTTTAATGTGACATGTGTGCAGTGTTTTTATGTCCCATGCGTGCAGTCTTTTAATGTGACATGCGTGCAGTGTTTTTATGTCCAATGCGTGCAGTATTTTAATGTCACATGCGTGCAGTGTTTTTATGTCCCATGCGTGCAGTATTTTGATGCGACATGCGTGCAGTATTTTAATGTCCCATGCGTGCAGTATTTTAATGTGACATGCGTGCAGTGTTTTTATGTCACATGCGTGCAGTATTTTAATGTCCCATGCGTGCAGTATTTTAATGACACATGCGTGCAGCTATTTATAAAAAAACAATACTCAAGTCTGTTTTCAATTCAAATATAATTTATTGGTATCAGATCAAGGGAAAATTATGTTTAATTTTTGGAGGGGAATCAAGACTGAATCGCTTGCATCTGCCATGACACCTCACCCTCAGGTGACATGAAGTATGCAGCAAATCCGTCGCGAATGCTGCCACCATTCGTTGTTCCACGGCTGGCGCTGCATTGGCTATTCTCCATGCAATGCACCAATGAATCATCAAAATTAAACCCATCTCTGCAACGCACAAAATTGTGAAGGGCGCAAGCTGCCTTCACCACAGAGATGGCGTTTTCAATTTTGAGGTTTATTGGCGAGTGCAGGAAGCGCCATTTATTGGAGAGTATGCCAAAGGCACACTCCACAACCCTGCGTGCTCTGGTGAGCCTATAATTGAAGACCCTCTTCTCCAGGCTTAGCCCATGGCTTGAGTAGGGCCTCATTAAATGCTCACCAAGAGCAAATGCTTCGTCTCCTACTAATACATAGGGCATTGCAGGTTGAGCAGTGCCAGGCAGCGCGGCGTTCCCGGGAGGTCAAGATCCCCGCGTCTCAACCTCAGTCCGAATTGTGAATGGCCAAATACCGCAGAATCTGAGCTGCTGCCGTATGATCCAACATCAATGTAGCGGAAGCAGTAATTGGAATCTGCTACCGCAAATAGGACAAAAGAAAAACATTTCTTATAATTAAAGAAAAGGCTGCCACTGCCAACGTGTTTCACGATCCGGACATGTTTCCCATCTAGGGCTCCAACGCAGTTAGGGAAGTTGCAGGATGTGGCAAACGATCTTGCAATTTCCAGCCACTCCTCTTTGCTGGGTTCCTTCATCACCACATCATGCAGGACCTCCCAAATCGCAATGCACGTTTCTTTGATTATCTTGCTTGCAGTCGATTTCCCGATCATGAATCAAAAAAGAATAGTGGCCAAGGACTGGCCAGTCGCTAAATACCTAAGAAATGAAAGATAAAAGCAAGAATTTAATTAGTTCATGTTTACATTTTGTTTCCACATTCGATATCCTAAAAAAAAAAATGGAAGAGCCACCGAAGAAAGGAGCGGGAATATCGCAGTGGCGCGGCTGCCAGTGCCCCATACCGCTACATTCATGCGGAGCAGCTGGCATTTCTCATTCCATCTACTGAAATGCGGAGGTAAGTCACGCCTATGTCATGAATGTAGTCTTATGTAACATGCATAGAATAATATATAGCACATACTTATGTATTGTTTATTACTCTTTACAGCACCGCCAGTAGCTGGGAGCCTACTGAGAGGCCTGAAGAGGACGAGGTGGAATCGGCCACATCACCATTCCGAGCCTTCCTTCTCCCCAGCACCACTGAGCCCACCACAACAAAGCATCACACCACCACCACCAGCACCACCAACAGCACCGCCGACACCAACCACCTCTGCCCCAAGATCCAGGGTAATTGTACGCAGGCGTAGCGTTCTCAGACCCCGACACCAGAGATTTGAAAGGGAGGAGAACAGGCTGGTTGAAGTCCTGGACTCCATTGCTAATCCTCTCCCCCCACTGTCAGCCGAGGCTCATTACCTGCTCAGCTTGGAGCCCACTCTGAAAATTGTGCCTTTACGAAGACAGATGGCAGTACGGGAAGCAATCAACAGATTTCTTCAGTCAGAAGCTTTCCCGGATGACTCTACACCACATGACACTGCATCCATTCCTGCTATACCCATTCGACAACCACCTCAACATGTCCAACTCATGCACACACACCTCACAAGCATACCCACACACACCCATGCAGCATCAGCACCACCCAGAAACATGGCACCCACGACCACATTCCCCCTATGTTTATCCCTCCACCAGCCTGGCACATAGCTCCAACACACAACAACCAGCTGGCTATTCCACACGTGGAATGAGGGGAGGACATGCAGGTAGATGAGCCTAACTTTGCGCTCCCAAATTACCAAAATGTATAAATTTGCCCTTGAAAAGTCCGTATTTCCATGTTTGACTAAAGGCACCGTTTTCAGTTTCTTCTCCTACCCGGTTGAGCAGGAGCATTTTTATATGCCTTTGTTTGTTGATGTTTATATTTATAGTAAAATTTTAGGACAATTTAACAATGAGTTTGTGTGGTTTTTTATGGGGTTTACGATGAAGTTTTAAAATATGTTTAGGATTTGGTTAAAAAAGGTTGTCTTATATGGAGGAGGTTCACACATGCCATACGTCAGCATACATATCACAAAGACACCTAGGTTACAACAGCACAACGCACAGGGCACTACAGCAAAAGGCACAACACACAGAGCATTAATATCCTATTCCATATAAATAACACTTGAAAACAGATTATAATTGAGTTAAGGAGGGGTAAGTAATGTCACAGATCAGCGTTGATCTGTTATTTGTAGTTCCACAAACCGGTGTAGCTCACAGATTGTAGCTCCCAGCTCGCTGCATGAGCAAATCGCCAGGTGAGAGTGTATATAGGAAATTGGCGATTGATATGCACTAATTTATATTTATAAATTAGTACACATAAATAATTAATTTCATACCTGCATCCGCTGATAATCACAGAGAGCACACATTTTATCATATCTAACTCTATTTATGCTTCTTTACGCCAATATTTAATTGGTCTATAATTCTACAAAGGAGTGATGTAGTGAACTTACCGCAAAGTTATGACTAATCGTTCCGGAGGTGGAATGCTGTGTCGCATAAAGGTGTCCTGACGCTCCAACTGGACAGACAGCAATCCCAGTAACTCATCAAAACTGTAAATATATATAAAGGTTTGTGGTCAATACTAGCAATTAGCAATATGAATACATGAACAACATATACATATACAGGTGACACTCGAAAAATTAGAATATCATGCAAAAGTTAATTTATTTCACTAATGCAACTTAAAAGGTGAAACTAATATATGAGATAGACTCATTACATGCAAAGCAAGATAGTTCAAGCCGTGATTTGTCATAATTGTGATGATTATGGCTTACAGCTCATGAAAACCCAGAGACAATGATATGATGTATTGTACATAATTTGTTATATTTTATCATGAAATTACATTTGTGATCTTTTTATTCGCCATTGTATACAGTCATCTACCTTGCTCTGCCTTTATATATTGTGGTTTTGCCCTACTGTTCTTTGCTGTTTGTTCATCTCTCCTTGACATTCAAAGCCCTTTCCCCTCTCTCTCCCCTTCTCTCCTTTTAGTTCTTCTCCTGCTGCTCTCGTACAAGGAGCTGTCCGCCCCTTCTCCTTACACGGAACACAGAGCCGACTGTCTACTAGTAAAAAAATGAGTGCTGGTGATCTCCATCTTTCCCCCATGTAAACACACACCTTCCATCCCTGCACCGATCTGATACAACACACCATTCCAGCCTTGTGTGTGCAGGACAGATCGAAGGACCTAATCATGCAGCGCGCCAGACAATCCAGGATCTGAACCGAGGGAGCAGCAGCCAATCGAAGAGCAGCTAAAGATAGGCCCTGCCCAGCCGCCACTGTCATACTATCAGGCTGTACTGTGTTAAAGTGGCGGCGGCAGGGTCTGGTGGGCCCAGAAAGGAAATATGCTGATTGCAGGCTGGAAAACGGTGAAAAGGAACAGGGGTCGGTGATGGACCCCTTTGTGGCCGCGGGCCCTCGGGCAGTGCCCGACGGACCGAATGGTCAGTCCGCCCCTGCTTCCTAAGAGACTGTAACATACAGGAGGTACAGGTACGCTTAAAACCTTAGACCCCCAAGGGACTCATATACACACATGCACACACTACACACACACTTACACATTAGGGTGAACTCGATGGACCTGTGTCTTTATTCAACCTCAAATACTATGTAACTATGTACACTTGTAACGCAACCGCGTTCCCCGGTCCGCAGTGTCATCACGGGCGTTTGCGGTGCCACAACGTGCACTCCATGCTGGCACACGGCGGCCGTGTGATGCATCGGAGAGCTCCACCTCCACGACCGCCGGCTCCATAAAGTTTGTCCGGCTGCTACACAAGGCGTTCCACTATTGCCGTGAGCGCCTGTGTAGCACCGCTCACCCGGGACTGCTTCATCCTCCTGCAGGAGTCATACTGGGAATCCCTCCACCTCTACATACCTTTCTCGAGATTACCTCGGGGAAGTGCCTCATACATTGGGAAACCGCAAGTATCCTTAACTACCTTCCGTCCATGGCCGTTTGTGAAAGGCCGGCCGGACGTCTGCTAGGAGCGGGAGGGCGTCTTAAGACGTCCTGCCCTTCCCCTTCTCGTGTGCGGCACTCAGCGCGCACACGAGAGGGAAAACTGTAAGCATGTAAACAGCCAGCAATGGCTGTTTACATACAAGCGATCAGGCATCTCTAGAGACGCCCGATCGCTTGCAGGAGCTGCGGGTGTGCGCCGAGTGCAGTCTATACTTACCTAGTCTACTGTGATTGCCTCCTGGGTTGAGGTGTTTTCTTGTAAAGCTTCATTACTCTGTCTGCATCCATACAGGATATACATGGTCGTACTATATGAACTGACGCTTTATCTAGATGCACTAGTCTGCCTGTGGTATGCTCAAACAGCTACTGTTACTCCACTGTTGATAGTGACTTCTACTTTACCTGTCCATAGATACTTAACTGTGTATGACTAATGAGAACCTGCATATGTGAACCCATCGGTATTTCTACAAACCCTACACCCTCAGCGGGCTATACATTTCCTACCAGAGGGAGGTATGCTGTAATAACCATCCTCCTAAGTAGTACTTAACATATTTAAATCGGCTGATGATTTTGTGGTTCCAAACTGATACGCCGCAACAAATCAGTTAGACGCTGCTTCTATACTGCGCACGTGTCAACGCTCCACAGTTGTGATCCTCAACTACGTGCCAGGTGCCTTACAACACTGTACGTGTGCAGCTATTCAGGACTCTGGAATGTGTGTATTTCAGTCACCCAATCACTTTTAGGGATCAAGCGACTGACAGTGATAGGAATGCGATATGAACCGCACTTCCAATTACTGTTAGGCTGCTGTACACATTGGGATTAGCAAATCCCGACTTGTAGCAGTATTTTGCTGTTTCTAAGCTGAAGCATTCAGCAAAAATAAAGGAGAGGCCAGCTAGATGAATCTGAATGCTGCCAGTGAAAAGCAGTATGTAATATACATTGCGACAGCCAATGGACAATTTACTGTGAGTATTTTGTCTTTTATGTTTACCTTCATGGACAATGTTCAGTGGCATTCAAAGTGGTTTTACTATCCACCATGATTAGAGATGAGCATGCAGATCTCTGAACACAAATCTAACCCAGATTAACAAAAGGTAAAGCTCACTCACAGATAGGAATAGCTGGAAGAGAGGGCAATGTAGACCTCAAATACTATGTAACTATGTAACTGAAAAACTCCTGGGCTGTAAATCTCATTAATTAAAGATCTCATTAATTCTACTAAAATGGATATTCTCAACAATTTACCAAAATCTTTACTGGCATTTCTGCTTTCTAATAGATTTCTGCTTGCTTCCTTTGCTGCTTTTGTCTGTTGGATAAGTGTTTAGATGAAGCACTAAGATCTTGAGGAATGCTGAATTAAGTTTTACTTGCTTAGAAGAACATTACATGTATGCCCATGGCACTTTGAAGGAAACAGAAAGACAAAAAACAATTTCCTGTATATCATAGATAAGCATGCACATAGATTGCATTGCACCACAGCACCATCTGCAGCTCAAAAGACAAATGACCGTCAGTAATACGATCAGTATATGCTGTTGTATTTCCATCACTCCTTCTCAACAGCACATGCGTTGCTAAGTAAACTGTAATGATCCTTTGGCAATGGCTTGGTGAGTGCATCCACAGTCATTTCTTCTGATGATGAGCAATATTGAATGTCCATAATGGCTGGCTCTTGAGTGTATAGGTTTTATGTTCTTGGAGTGATTTTATTTCTTCTGCTGCCTTTCTCCAGTGATTGGCTTCACGTTTTGGTAATATTTCTATGTCTTCCCACAATGTTGGTTCAAGTATGCTATGTGTCTTAGCAGGATATCATGCTTGCAATGTGGTATTCCCTTTGTTGCCTAAGTGGATCTTCTAATTTTAGGTTGTTCAGCAGAATTTAACATGGAACTTGACTTATCCATTGTGAGTTCCACCTCTTGCCCTGACTCCTGTGTGGCTTCACTTTGCTCAGCTTCCTTTGCTGGTTCACTGGGCGAATTCACTTCACAACTCCCTGGTATCATTGTTTCTGGTGATGGGTTCTTATCAAAATAAACGTTGCAACTTGATGTCCCTTTGTCAGTCTTGGGGTGGAGGATTCTATTTCCCTTACTTTGTTCACTAATGCCCTCCAGAATACCTTCTATGGGTGTTTTCTCCCATTTGGATCACTTCTCATTGGGAATACATGCATAAGCTTTACATCCAAACACTCTAATGTGCCTTAGGCTAGGCTTCGATTCATGCCACATTTCAAATAGGGTGCTTTTAATGACTTTTGATGGTAGTCTGTTTTGTAGGTATGTTGCAGTCATGACTGCTTCTCCCCAGTACTTCTTAGGTAGGTTGATGTCTGACAGCATGCATTTGGCCATTTCTACAACAGTGCAATTTTTCCGTTCTGCTACTCCAATTTGTTCAGGTGTATATGATGCGGTGGTCTGGTGTGCTATACCTTGTTTCTTCAGATAGGATTCCACTTCCTTACCTATGTATTCCCCTCCTTTGTCGGTGTGTATAATTGCTGGCTTCCATTGGAATTTGTTATTGGACATGGCTATAAACTCTTGAAGTTTTTCTGATGTTTTATTCTTATGCTTTATCAGATAAGTTGTTGAGTACCTTGAATAATCACCAGTGAAAGCAAGTAGCTATCTGTTCCTGCCTGATGTGGGAGTTTTCATTGGTCCGCACACATTGCTGTGTAAACAATGAACGTGTTAACTTTATAAATGTACAAGTAATTGGCAAGAGGAAGTGAAATGCAATAGAAATCACTATAATGTTCAGACAGGTGCTAGTACTAATGGCTATTTGACCTCTCACACTGTACCAAACTGGCTGTACTAAAATCTCCTGACAAATAGTGAATGTAATGACACAGTTTCAGTTCAAGCAGACCCGGGTCTTGAACCTACTGGCCATTGGTATTGAACTAGGCTAGCCATCGGTGGTGCCCAAACTCTGCTGCTACATATGACTTGAACACAGTAGAATGATGGCCAATGGCTGCTCACCCTTTCAGGAGAAGAGATGGTGGTCCGGGCAAGGCTAAACTTAGTGTTGTTAGAGCTGTGCGGCCGCACAGGGCACCATGGCCAAAAGGGCACCAGGCAGCCGACACAGCTCGTCCTCGGGGCGGCTACAGCCTGCGACTTCTCTCCTCCTCACCGCTGGCCATCCGACATGACAGCGCTCCCTCCTCAGTTAGTAATAACTGAGTATTACATAGTACTATGTGTCCCCAGGTATGAATTCATTTCTCAGTGGGGAGTAGCACTCACTACAGAGGCTCCTCCCCATTCAGAAACTGGTGATAGTAAATATTATACTGACCCCCCCCCCCCCCCCCCCCGCTTCAGCACTGTCCTCTGTTCCGAGGAGAAAATGTCAGCTGAAGCCTACGGGGGGAGGCGGGGCGCAGGAGGGAGCGCTGCCTGCTGTCAGGAGGGCTGAGCGGGGAGGAGAGAAGCTGCAGCTTTCAGGACAGCCGAGCGGGCAGGAGAGAGCAGCCACGGTCATCCTGTCAGTTTCAGGATGACAGCGGCTGTGTGCGTGGGCCGAGCGGAGGATCGGTAAATATCTGTGACATTTACCGATCCTCTGTGAGTGAAGGACAAACAATGGAGTGATCATCTGATCACTCCAATGTTTGTAAATAACTGGGGACACATAGTACTACCTCTCCCAGCGCTCTTACAAATTGGGTAAAATACCGGGAAAAGCCCTTGCTAGACTTTGAAAGATAGACAAAGTACAAACTTTGTGGCAAAAATTAAAACTAAACAGGACATTATGGTACACACATCACCCTCTATTTCTAATGTATTTAAAGAATTTTACTCGTCTTTATACCACCTGAGACCTGAATTTTCTGCCCAAACTAAAGATCAACATTTAACTCGTATTCAGACCTATTTAGCATCAATCTAGTTACCTTCTATATCTAAATCTCGTATGGAGACCTTGGAATCCTTTATAAATGTAGAAGAAATTCAACAGGCTATGGCCAACCTGGCTAATGGGAAAAGCCCAGGCACTGACGGTTATGCATTACAATATATATAAAACATTTCAACACATTTTACTCCCTCACTTATGTAAGTACTTTAATTCTCTTCTCACTGGAGACTCACCATTATCACCTACTCTACACGCTCATATATCAGTATTCCCTAAAGTGGGCAAAGATTTCACTACTTGTTGCAGCTATAGGCCGATATCACTACTTAATACAGATATTGAATTATATGCCAAAGTTCTGGCCAATAGACTTAGTTGCTTGATGCCCCAATTAATATTACCAGATCAAACAGGTTTCATCCCCGGCAGGGAGGCTAGAGATAGTACCCAGAGACCAATTAGCCTAATCCATCAGGCTTACTCCTCTTCAAATCACACTCTGTTTCTGTCTACTGATGCAGAAAAAGCATTCAATAGAGTTGACTGGGACTATCTTAGGGCCACCCTTCAAGCCGTAGGAATGTGACCTAGACTTCTGACAGGGATAATGGCTCTATACAATAATTCCACGGCCCAAATCAAGGTAAATGGTTCCTTCTCAAATAATCTCACTTTATATAATGGCACACGTCAAGGATGTCCATTATCCCCATTATTATTTGCTTTATCACTAGAACCCCTTCTTACTTCTATAAGACGCAATAGCAATATCTCAGGTATTACAGTAGGCACTATAGAACATAAACTAGCCGCTTACGCGGATGATATTATTTTTTTTATTCAACAACCTCAGATCTCGTTGCCGTCACTGCTACAAGAATTTGAATCTTTTAGCCAAATATCAAATTTTAAAATTAGCCTCTCAAAATCTGAAATTTTAAATATATTTCCACACCGGCCCACATTGTTTCCGCTCTGAAAGAAATGTTGCCCTTTAGCTGGCAGAGTCATAAAATGCAGCACCTTGGTGTATTTCTCACCCCTAGAATTACAGAATTATTCACAGCTAATTATATGACCCTACTAAATGATATCAGCAAGGATCTAAATACTTGGCTTAATCATCGCCCATGTATTTCTATCACTGGGCGGATAAATGTTATTAAGATGACAATACTACCACGGATATTGTATATATTTCAAACGGTACCTATTACATTACCTATCTTTTATTTACGTGCGCTCAAGTTGGTTGTCGGTCGCTATATCTGTAAACGGTCTCCTGCTAGGATCTCCCAAGGAGTCCTTAGTAGGACTCAATATCAGGGAGGATTAGCATTACCAGACTTTAACTGCTATTACCAGGCTGTTGCGCTTAATAGAATTTTGGACTTGCATTATTACACTAAATCTAAACGATGGGTAGAGATAGAGAACTCACTTGCTGCTCAAACTATATCAACTATTTGTTGGATACCACAGGAATATTGGAAATTACACTCCTTAACTTCCCCTCTCACTTCTCAAACCCTATCTATATGGAATTCACTATACGTTCGGCTGATAGGCCAATATAATTCAACTATAATGCCCCAGTGACTGATCACTTGTTTTTTTCAGCCGGATTACACAATACAGGTTTCCTTAAATGGACGACTCATTCCACCTTAAAACTTTTTCAAGTATGCAATGGAAATAGGCCCCTCTCACTAGAATACCTTAGAGAACAATGTGGGACTCACCCTTTTGACACCTGGAGACACAGGCAATTGTCTCACTTTTTTCACTCCCAAAACCACTTTGTATTGTCTCTGACCTTACACCTTTGGAAAAATGATTTTCTCTCCTAGATCCCCCTGGTCATGAGATATTCAACTTTATAAGATTTTATTAGAACACCAATCTAATTTGTTTCCACCATATTTAAAACAAGGGGAGCAGGAGCTTGAGACCACCTGGACTGATGCGCAGAAACAAAAATTACTCAATCTCAACTCTAATACATCTATCAGCACCTTGGTGACCGACACAACGTTCCGACCAGACCAGATTGAAAGGATTACTACTGTTGCTTTACCAATGAATCCGACGCTATGTCTCCTTCATCTTACAGACCTTCCGATCGCGGTCTATAAACGATCGCTGGTACCTATATTACTGAACGCTGCAAGGACCCTGATACCACTGCATTGGAACAAAACTACTATTCCAACTATGAGAGAATGGTATAACAGAGTAGAATATTATAGATTGATGGAGGAACTGACATCCATTCGGAGGGACACCTTTAAAAAATTTGAATCAATCTGGCAACCGTGGAACAATTTTATACGATCATATAGAAATTTACAGGATATTGGATAGAATAGCTACATGTTAATATTATTTATTATCCAACTGAAAAGGTCATTGGTGAATATTTAGTATATAATGTTTTACTAGACTAGAATACGAAGACTTAGAGTCCTCAAACTAGTAATACCAAAGCACTCTCAAGGGATCCACAATAGGACTGCCGGACACCCTCTTATATCCCCCTTCCCCCCTCCCCCCCTTCTCTTTTTCCTGTTTTATATTCTTTCTATTCTGTGTTGTCTTGTGTTTGTTTTGGTTGTAATTTTTTATTTATAAGGTATGTGAACAAACAACTTTACTCTTCATGTATGAAATATGAAATGAAATGAATGAAATGTTATGGATATGATTCATGTATGACTCTAAGCCGTACCTTGATGTACAATATTGTAGATTAAATTGTATTTGTCTAAAAATCAATAAAAATTGAATATTAAAAAAAACAAGAATATGGCTGCTGCAGCAGCCGTGTACTTACTGCCACTTTTAAAAGCAGGCGATTGCTGTTAATGTACAAGCAATCCAGCGTCTGTACAGCCGCCGGATCGTTTGTACAGTGCGGCACCCCCCCCCTACTCCCCACCGCAACCGTCGTTGGCTTCCCCGGGCACTCCTGTCCCCGTGCAGTGCCCGGGAGCGGCTCAGCGGGTCTCCCCGCAATTATCAGAGAGAGATTTAGCGGCTTACAGCTGCTGATCTCTCCTCCAATCACTGGATCCGGAAGTGATGTGTATTACATCACTTCCGGTGTCACTCTTACAGTCTCCGGCTCTCAGAGCCAGGAGATGAAGCTGGGGAAACAGATCTCTGCTTCCTCAGCTTCTTTGGGGTCCCTAGGTGACATTAGGGGTGTGAAAGACCCCTGATGTCTCCATAAAGAGGACCTGTCACACACTATATACTATTACATAGGGTGCTTATTAGCCCCCTATGTGATAGCAATAGGGTTAGTGTTAATAAAAAAAAAGTGTTTAAACATTATAAAAATTAAAGTAACAGATAAGAAAAATAAAACGATGCAAAAAAATGTTTTTAAGTCCCCCGTACCCCACGTGCACGCACATACACACGCAAACAAGCGTCGGTGCACCTACATGCGAAAACGACAATTGCGGTACACATGTTCCATATCGCCATGAACGTCGGAGTGAGAGCAATAATCCTAGGGCCATCAATCACTGTTAGCACTAAACTGATGAGTGGTAAAATCCTTTAAACTGTTCCCTATGGGAAATTTTGGGTATTGACTTTTTTTGCGGCTTCATGGGCGAACGCAATTTTAAGGCTTGACATGTTTGGTATCTATTTACCCGGCGTGACCCCGTCTTTCATATTTTTATACTATGTTTCTGTGCACTAAAGTTTAATTTAGTTTTTTTTTCCTAAAAATACTGGTGTGATAAACATTTGCGCAAAAAAACGTGCAACATAAAAAATTGCAACTAGCATTTTTTTATTCTACAGGGCCTCTGCTTTCATAACATATAGGGTTGCACAGATACCAAGTACAGTACTCGGTACAAGTAAATATAGTGTGTTTATTATATCCTCAATCACGAGTGAACAGGAGGTGATGTAGATGACTTCCCATTCATTCATAATTGAGGACACAGTAAACATACCATGTCCTCAATTATTTACAAACACTCAGCGATCAGATGACTGAGCATTTGTACCGCTCTCCATCCTGATACACTGTCACAGGAGGCTGAGCGAGCAGAGCTCAGCCTCCTTTAACAGCACTGCAAGCGGTCTCCACCCACACCGCTCTCCTAGAGGGGAGATGTGGGAACAGAGGGGATGTGGGGGAGAGTGGGAACTCAACTACCCTGCTAAAACCCTCCAATCTGCCCCTTGCTGAGACCCTCCACATCATTGTTGTGTAATGAATTTCTGGGAATTGTAGTCCTCTATAGCTGATGTACTCTACTCCCATCCATGCCCGTACCACGGTACAGACATGTATTAATATGGATGGGAGGCAGAGTTAATTGACTACAAGTATGGTGCATAGGCAGCCGTCTGAGGGCGTGCGTGGGGGTTGGGGGGTGCAAAAATGCACCTTCGCCTGTGTAGGCAAAACAAAAATCCTTGCACCAGCCCCGATTCTCAGTAATACTTATATTTAGGAATGTCCTGATACCGCTGCTAGCATCGGAATCGGGCCCGATACAGGGCATTTTGACAAGTACTTGTACTTGTCAAAATGCCCCGATGCCTAGCGCCGAAGCTTGCGATATGGTTTTTTTTTTTCTTACCTCGCCGAGCGTCGCGTCAACGTGAGGGCAGATTTGGAGGGGGTTCTATTAAGCAACTACTGTATATATTGCCTGCACTGTATTAGCAGTATATACTCTACATGTACTACAGACTACATATAGAGTACACACTGCTAATACAGTGCAGACAATACATTTACATTTATACTCTGCTAACATGAATGGATTAAATGATCTGTATGTAGCCCTGTACTAGGGATCATTTAACCCATTCATGTTAGCAGAGGATAATTGTAAATGTATTGTTGCAGGCACTCTATATGTACATGTACTATATACTACATATAGAATGCACTGAACAATAGATTTACAATTATCCTCTGCTAATATGAATGGGTTAAATGATCCGTAGTACATAATATGTAGCCCTGTACTACGGATCATTTAACCCATTCATGTTAGCAGTGCAGAATTGTATATCTATATGTACTGTACATATACAGCACAAATGTCCCGTACATTGCAGCATTAGATTTACAATAATCCCCTGCTAACATGAATAGGTTAAATGATCCGTAGTGCAACTACATGTTATGTACTATGGATCATGATTTAACCTATTCATGTTAGCAGGGGATAATTGTAACTCTATTACTGCAGTGTACTGGACGTATGTGCTGTATATGTATTATGGATCATGATTTAACCTATTCATGTTAGCAGGGCAGAATTGCGAGCGCCTCCCACAAGCTGAGCACCGAGATGCGATGCAGCGATCCTGCCCAGCGCCGACTACAAGAGGCACCGCGTGAGGCAACAGGGATCGGAGTGAAACTGTAAGTGAGGGAAGCTGGGATGGGGCTGGCTGTAAATCTATTGCTATAGTGTACTGGAAGTGTGTAATGTATATGTAGTACATATATACAGCATACACCTCCACTACACTCCAGCAATAGAGTTACAATTCTCCACGGCTAACATGAATAGGTTAAACCATGATTTAATTCCTCCTTCTTCAGCAGCACATATTTTCTTTCACTACCCCGCTGCTCTGTATAGCTGATTGGAGCAGGAGAGATTTTCCTGGGTAAGCTGTATCTCATAACTTACATGGGGCTGTGGAGTTTCCCCAAATCACAGATTGCTTAGTTATTGCCCCAGTACTGTTACATGGAGTGAGACATACGTCCCTCCATACACAGAAGTATTGGGTTTTGTATTTGCTCTTGGGAGCAGAAAGAAGAGAGGGGGTTTAACCTCTTAGTGACAGGGGACGTACACTGTACATTGCAGATTCATTTTTCACCCTAAGGGGTAAATTTTTTTATTTAACCCCCTCATGACATCGATAATGAAAGTATGTCGCTGTCACTAAGTGTGGCACTTAGTCACACTTAGTGACAGTGACATTTTATGCCACCTGTCTAACCTGGTGACCATTGTTATCTTTTAAAGAAAAAAAATTAAATGTTAGCTTTCAGAAAAAGACATTTCTCCCTCTACTAGATCTTATAAAAATGAGTTTCCTTGATTTGCCCTTTTCAATTGAGGATAAATTATATAATAGGATGAGTCCTGGCCTGGATGGCTACACGTCTCTTTTTTTTATAAAGAATTTAACGATGAACTTACTCCAATACTTAAAGATATGTATAAAGGTGCCCATACACCTTACAATTATCTGCAGATTTTCTGTGGCCAGATGGAAAACGTGCAACAGATTGGCCCAGGTGGAGATTACTCCATCCACACAGTTAAGTGTAGATGGAGAAATCTGTTGCACCTTTTCCATCTGACCACAGAAAATCTGCAGAAAATTGTAAGGTGTATGGCCAGCTTTATATTATTTCAGAGGCATGTCCTTTTTCTCTGCAGTCACAGGAGGCACTCATAGCTTTGATGCTTAAGAAACAGAGAGATCCAGCGCTATGCGCAAGTTATAGACCAATTTCACTGATTTACTGACCTCAAGATATATGCTAACATATTGGCTGCACATCTTTTGCCACACCTGGCATCAATTATACATCTAGATGAATGAAGACCTTATATCTAATCCAATGGGCACGCTCGCATGAGACTCCAATGTGCCTATTATCCCTTGACGCTGAAAAAGCATTTGACCGACTTGATTGGTCTTTACTCGAGTCTTTGTTAAACCAGATTGGCCTATCACATTCGTTCATCGCTAAAATTCTTGTGCTATATTCCTTTCCGACTACAAGAATTAGGTTTAATAGCTTACTATCACAACCAGTTAAAATAAATAATGGGTCACATCAGGGATGCCCTCTGCCGCCATTACTGTATATCTTGGCTATGGAGCATCTAGCTAATGCTATTAGGATGAATGAGGACCTACAGGGCATAGCGGAGGGAGATAGGATGCATAAACTGAGTTTGTTTGCTGTTGACCTGCTCCTTTCTCTAACCCCCTTATCGTTTTACCATCATTGTTATAAGAAATAGAACTATTTGGACGACTGAGTAACTATCGTATAAATGTATACAAATCTGCATGGATGCATATTTCGCTTCCTGCACATGAGCGGGAGGCTATTCGGGCCGTCTTCCCATTCAGAAGAATGGAGCGAACCATTAAATACCTTGGAGTGCATGTGGCGCGAGAATCAGTTGTTTTTTTAATTAAACTATACGCAATTATTGGTAGAGATGCAGCACATCGTTGGGGCCCGAAAATACATTCGTGGATAGGAAGGATGAAGCAGATTAAAATGAATATCTTACCAAGATGTATTTATTTATTTTAAACTTTCCCGATTAAAATCCCAAGATCTTATTTTAGAACCCTGAGGTCAGCTATGATGAAATACATGTGGGGATCTGCCTCGTCAAGATTAAGACATAATATATTAGAAATGCATAGACAGGATGGGGGAGCAGGTCTTCCACATATGAAGCTGTATTATTGGGCAGCAGTGTTAACCTGTATTACAGACTGGTTTTCTTCTACCAAAAACAAAATTGTGGATATCTATTGAACAAGCAGCTACTCCTTTAGCACTGATTTCGATCCCATGCATTCGTCCTCAGAAAAGGCTGATCGAGGGGCCTTTTCCTCCATTAGTTAGGATAATAATGAAAATCTAGGACAGGACAGTAAAATGATATAATATACCAGACTATGAGGGACTTCTTTCTCCCATATCGAGTAATCCATATTTCATGGCAAGGTTTGCTTGCCTACGTTTTCTAAAATGGACCGCTATGGAACCAGCTCCTATTAGTCAAGCAATTGCAGACCATGGTATATATCCTCTATCTCTTCTGACCCCAGAAGGTGGTTCCACACGGGGACAGTGGTATGCATACCTCCAGCTTAAACACTACATTACTGCGCTTTCAAGATTTAAACCTCTTAGGCGGGATATGACCTCTTTTGAGGACTTGTGTATGAACCAAAAGGAAAGTAAAAAAACTATCAAAGATATATCACATTCTCCTGACTCAAGCCTTTTCTGATAGACCATTTTATGTGAGGTTATAGGAAACAGAACTGGGTTATAGATTATCTCAATATGATTGGAAACAATCTTTTGTGTTAACTTTTGAATTGAGTATTTCAAGTTACATCCAGGAACTGAATTTTAAGATGTTGACAAGATGGTATAGATACCCCACTTTATTACATAAGATCTTCCCAAACATATCTGATCGATGTTGGAGATGTGGAGTAGAGAAAGGTACTATGTTACATATATGGTGGTCCTGTCAAGAGATTAAACCTTTCTGGGAAGCACATCTTATTAAGTTGTAGGGACTTTTTATACCTGAGATTGTGCTATTGACTTTTGAACCAGGTCCCATTAAAGAAGTCAAGAAAGGCCTATTTCAATGTTTCTTATTTGCTGCAAGAACAGTATAAGCTAGATATTGGAGGTCCCAAGATACCCCGCAAATTAAAGCCTGGGTTAAAAAAATGAACTTCTTAAGGGTGGAAGTTAGTAGCACGATCACAGAATAGGTACCCACAATTTATGGTAACATGGAACCCATGGATAAGGTTTGAAGTTCCTATTATGTGTTTACCAGGAATGTGAGGCTCATTTGTATGGCCATCGGGGGCGAGAGGGGAGGAGGAGACGAGACTGTGAAATTTCCTTTTCTTTTTTTTATTATTTGTTGTTTGGTTTAGGGTAGGAAGGGGTTCTGGGGTGTTGTTTTTTTTCCTTTCTACCTGAGACCCTTAAGGTGTAGAACGGTTTTAATACTGGTTTTAATACTAATGGAAAATGTATGATGTTTGCTCTGCAAAGAAATTAAAAACATGTTTTCCTTCTGTTCTTGACTAGTTTTTCTCTTGGAAAAGTCTCTTAACCACCTCCCGTCCATGGTCATTCCTGAATGGCTGGACGGGAGCCTTATAGGAGCGGGAGGGCGTCTTAAGATGTTCTGCCCCTACAGCCCAGCGTGCACGTGAGGACAGTGTCAGCACAAATACAGAGATGATTTAAGGATTTACAGCTGAGTGATGCACAAATAAGCTACATTTTTGTTAAATGTTAGGGTACCTAAATGCATTTTTAAGTAGTGAGGCACCAATACCAATATAAGATTTAACTCCTGAGTTTAGCATCACATTAATAGATAAAAAGTATGGTCCAGCACCTCTGCCTCCCCTGTTGACTTCTGGTACTGAAATCTAACTTATCCGCAGGGTGATGACAATGGATTAATTGTCCAATGATCAGGCTCAGAGGCAGAGAGTATACAAACTATTAACAAGTAATAGGGGTGTCACTAGTCTGACTGGCAGTGTGAAAGAGGTGTGTAAATAGCCAGACTATTTGAAGAGTATTACAAATCCTTTAACTAGCACACTGCAATGGCCAAGTTCACAGACAGCTTAACAAACTTCTCATTGTTTCCACCTTTCCCAATAGTCATAATCTTCACTACTGCAGTATAACACACAGGCAGATCTCACATCCACAGATATTAGCCAACCATTTTTCTAGCAAAGTTTATTTCAGTAAATTGCTTTGCAAGTAGAGGGTGACAGTCCTATAAACTAATTGACACACTTATTTAGGAGTTGAATCTGAAAAATGCATTCAAGTACCTTAACTATTAACAATGCTGGACCTTATTTTGTACATCACTCTGCTGTTGATCGTCAAATCAAATCTTTCTTTTTAAATAAATTCTTTATTTAACATTTTGAATAGTATAACCACAGGAACAAAACAACAGTAAAGTAATGAATACACAAAAAAACTATTACAACATGACATATAAAAGGCAAAAATAACACCTTCAAGACATTACTAGGAATGTATTACTGCTTAAGATAAAGCCAAGTGACTTCCGGTTCCGGCGCCAGATGAACTAGCGGTGTTCACCGGAGCTCCGACCCCGCCACATCCTAAGACCGCAAATCTGCCCCGAATCACCCCATGAACAGGTCACCTGATCGCCTCTCAGCTGTCTGGACGACATGGACAGGTTCGTGGCATGTTTACAGCCAGTCCGCCGCTCGCTCTCCTCTCCGTCAGCTCCAACTGACATGCGGCCTGACATGGCAGCCACAGAAGACACTGACAATGACATAGCCGATGCAACGGAACTGGGTGAGCTGGACATAACGCCTCCCCCGCCCCATATTGACTATCAGCAGCTGGCGGCCGTGGTAGCCGCACATCTGAGGGCAGAAATGGGGACCATCATAGCTGATTCCCTGAAACTACACATGGGACCCCTCACAGCGGCCATAGAAGCTCAGACCACCAGGCTGCAGGCCCTAGAAACCCGCATCAGTGATTTGGAAGACCATGCATCTAGATGTGATAGGTCATTAACTGAGGATCAAAAAGCAATTCAATACTTACAAGACAAGGTGGATGACCTTGAAAACAGGTCCCGCAGAAACAATCTTAGAATCATTGGGATCCCTGAATCGATTAAGCCTATAGATCTGCAGCACTTTTGCTCCTCCATTATTCCTCAAGCCATGGGCATCACCTCTCATTGTGCGGTGGAAAGGGCCCACAGAATGGGTCCCCTCAAAGATGCTGATAGACCCAGGCCAGTTATTGTCCGATACTTGGACTATTCAGACAAACACCGTCTTCTACAAACCTACAGAATGCAGCGCCAGCTGACTGCCGGGGGTCACAAGTTGCTACTTTTTGCTGATTATTCAGCCGAATTGTCTAAATTACGTCGCTCCTTCCATGAGGTGTGTCAGACCCTCGTACACAGAAGGATCAAATTTGTCCTGGCTTATCCAGCTATTCTACGCCTGACAGATCCGGACGGCAACCAAACACGCTTCACGTCTGCTGCCCAGGCCAAGGCATACGTAGACAGGCATCTGTCTGACTCCCAAGGGCACTCTAACTCCCCTCTTAAGAGTCCACCACGTAAAAAGAAGGACAACCAAGGGGCAAATGCTCCTGATGAATCCTCCGTGGGCCAGCAACTCAAGCAGTCAGATGGCCGATACAACCCATACTAAGTTACTGCTGTTCTGCAGTTATATGTGACATCTAAGTCTCACGTTTATACTGTTTACTCGGTTTTGTTTTTATTTTTTACTCTTCTGCATTGGACTTCCCCGGCAAGTGTCGGGGCGTAGCGACCGGAAGCTACATGTTCTACTATCACACTGGATCTCCCAGGGTTGGATCGTATCCCCCTGCCTGATGAACGATTCAACACACATCGTCATCTGGAAAAAAGGAAGTCACTGAAAGGTATATGCACCTACCTTACCTGTTTGTCATGTTTACTTCATAGACTTTCCGCGCTCCAAGTTAGGAGCAGCCGTACATGCATCGCCATATGGATGACCACCTCTCTACATGTTATACTTTCCTCCCTCGGTATTGTGGGATCCATGACCCAGGGTCGTGCCCGGAGCACTGGGACACCGGTAACGACCGTTTTTCTATGACTTCGAAGTCATACAGATTTCTTCAAAGCTATGGGAACCTCCTTGAAAGTCGCCTCTTGGAATGTCAAAGGGCTCCGGACACCGCAAAACAGGAGACAAATCTTGCGCCATCTCAAAAAACTGAAAGTGGACGTCGCTCTACTGCAAGAAACTCACCTCCACCGTGAAGATATTAGCCGCCTCAAACAATCCTGGGTGGGAACTGCTATAGGGGCACTATCCTAAGGTCGCTCTGCAGGTACGACAATTCTCCTAAGTAAATCCTTGCCCTATTCTTTACTATCTCAGCAGCACGATCTGACGGAGGGTAGATGGTCACATGTTGTTATCCAAATAGGACAAACTACTTTTGATATCTGGAACGTTTTCGGTCCTAATGCAGACAATAAGTCCTTTTATGATCCCCTCCTGTCTCGCCAATCACCAGCCGCCCCTCATACTTACGTACTTATGGGGGGTGACTTTAATGCGGTTCCAGTCACCTTAGAAGACCGCTCCTGGACCAAGGGTCGCCCCTCTAAAGTCACCCTCTCACAGGACCGGAACCTGTCTGCCATGATCCAAGCCAGAGGCCCTGTGGAAGCCTGGCGCTTTCTACACCCATTGGATCGAGAATACTCTCACTTTTCCCATGCCCATGACTCTCTCTCCCGCCTGTACTTGACCCTTACCTCTACCAATCTGATGTCTAAAATTGCCGCTGTGACTGTGGAAGACATGATTATATCTGATCACGCTCCGGTGACAATTGACCTCCACCACTTGGGCATGTCCCCCAGGCCGCTGGTGTGGCGCTATCCATCAGTGGCTATCCATGTGGCCACTGATGACACGTTCCAGGCTCATCTGACATCCTGGTGGAATGACTATGCTTCTGAAAATGCCATACATAGAGAAGACCCTATCCTCTTTTGGGAGAGGGCAAAGGCTGTCCTGAGAGGCAGAATTTTGGCCTATGTCTCCTCCCACAAGAGATTGACCAGGCAGAGATATGTGGCGGCATGCACGACGGCTAGGACAGCATACTTAACATATAGACAGGACCCGTCCCTTCACAACAAATCACTGTGGACACAAGCTAAACAATCTTGTGATCACTGGATTGCCCAATATGGTCTACAAATTCGTTCCCACAAAGATGTAGAATATTTCAAATTTGGCAACAAATCTGGCAAATTATTAGCTAATCTAATCCGGGGACAATTTGTTCCCTCCCACATACTTAAACTCGCTAACGATAGTGGAGTGATCTCCTCAGATCCTTCGGAGGTTTGTGAAATATTTCGCACTTATTACCAATCCCTGTACGCAGCGGACAACGGAAATGCTGCCGCAGGCACGTCTTTTTTAGAATCTGTCTCGTTGCCTTCCCTGTCCGCTGCTGATCGGGACCTCTTGAATGCCGAAGTCACCCTCCAGTAGGTACAATCAGCTATTCAACTATCTCCTGGTTCGAAAGCCCCCGGACCGGATGGCCTAACGGCTGAATTCTTTAAGCCTCTAAATGACCATGTCTCCCCTATCCTAGTGTCCCTCTTTAACCATATCCTACACCAGAATAGCTATCCACCCACGTTCAGTGCTGCTTACATCCGCTTGTTGCCTAAAAAAGGGAAAGACCCCACTCTCCCTGGGTCCTATCGCCCTATTTCACTACTAAACTTTGATGCTAAGTTGCGCTCTAAAATTATGGCAAACAGACTAGCCGTCGTGCTGCCCAAACTTATATCATCAGACCAGGCGGGTTTTGTAACTGGTAGATCTGCTGTACTAAATGTCAGGAAAATCATTACTGCCTTAGAGGGAATACGGTTGTCTGGGACCTCTCCCGCACCAACGGCCCTTTTAGCGTTGGATGCGGAGAAGGCCTTCGATAACGTTAACTGGTCATGGCTCTCTCAGGTAATGCATCGCTTAGGCTTCTCGGGGATGTTTCAGTCTTATATTTCCACGATGTATAGTTCCCCTTCGGCACAAATATACACGCCCTCGGCCCTGTCCTCCCCTTTTCGTTTATTCAAGGGCACCCGTCAAGGTTGTCCTCTCTACCCTCTCCTATTTAACATCGCGCTAGAACCCCTGTCCCGCTCCTTGGCCTCCAATCAAATATTCAGTGGTTACAAAACCGGCCCTTTTGAAATAAAAATGGCCCTATTCGCGCACGATATACTACTGGTAGTGTCCGATCCACTGACAAGTATCCCCAACATTTTTAAACATATCAGCCTTTTTGGTTCCTTTTCCGGCCTTAAAATTAACAATAATAAGAGCAAACTCCTACCGTTAACCCCGGATAGGACCTACGTTGAAACCCTTACCCGCACACACCCCTCACTACAGATGCAAAAGCAGTCCATTACCTACCTGGGGATCTCCATTCCCTGTTCTGCTAAAGATCTTTATTCCCTCAATTATAAGCCTATCATCACTAAAATTGTCCAAGAACTGCGCACGTGGCGTGACTATCCCGTCTCCCTTTTAGTTAGATGCCATCTCATAAAAATGATAAGCTTCGCAAGATTGCTCTACCCGATGCAAACGATACCCCATCTATTAAAACATAAAGACATCCAAATCCTCCATAGCGCATTCTTGACCTTTCTCTGGAAGGGGAAGAGGTCAAGAATAGCCTTGAAAAAACTCCAACAACCGGTAAAGAGCCTAGGTGCCAAACTTCCTAACATTAGGGCCTATAATTTGGCCAGCCTCTTCCGGCATGTGCGAGATTGGATGCATGACACCTCCTTCTTTACAAATACCCCCCTAGAGATCCAGCTGATGTCACCGTGGTCACCACTTGGTGTCTTGAACACCCCATTGAGGCTCCTTCCCACACGTATAAAGGATGACATCCTCCTCAGAGATACTATTTTAGCTTGAAGAGAGGTCAGAAAACTCCTACGTCTCCCCATGGTTCTCTCTCCCTGGATGCCCCTCACCTCCTCTCCGATTTTTGCAGTAGGCAGGGAATCTTATGCTTGTCGATCATGGTCTGCTAAGGGTATATCTACCCTCGGGGACATGTTTGACCCTGGGGGCCACTTCAAGACCTTCCGTGCCCTTCAACTTCAATAAAATCTCCCCGCTACTCACGCCTTCCCATATTTACAACTACGCCACTTTGTCTCCCATCACCTTACTCTGCCGTGGCGAGAAATAATCCATTCACCCATTGCACCTCTACTATCATCTCCTCAGGTCAAAATGCCATTATCCCATCTTGCCAAATCTATCGCTACCGCTGTACTTGATTTCTCCAACTGTACCCCATCCCACATTAAACGCTGGTCTGATTTCCTGCATATAACTGTTGAAGAAACGACCACGATAGTAGAACAGGGGTGGGGACAAGTTAGGAAAGCTATTATAAATGAATCCTGGCGTGAAATATACTTTAAAATAGTACACAGAGCCTACCACGCGTTTAATATACCCCCAAAAAATGATACCTCCACAGCCTGGCTGACGGCTTGCCCGAAATGCCACCACCCCCTGCCTGAGCTGACACACTTGCTCTGGTCATGCCCTCCTGTACAGACTTTTTGGTCTGCAGCAGTTTCCTTTATGAATGTACATTCGGGTAAGGCTAGAACGCTATCCCCAGCCTTCTGCTTACTACATTCCCTCCCCTCAGATGCCGCAAGCAAAACCTCTTACCCAACACGTTGGGAGCATCTGTGCCTTCTCACAGCTAAAAAGTCCATCTTGTGCAACTGGATAACATCAGATCCCCCATCCATAGAAAATGTTCGCTCCCTGCTATTCCGCCTCATGTTGCTAGACAAATTAGACACTAAGTTTAACCAAATGCGTACCAGTAGATTCTTTACCACCTGGACATCTTTTGTTGCGGCTGAATTGTCCTTAGAGCAGCTATAAGACTTGATGTCCATTTTCCAACTATCTAAATGGTATCTTGAAGCAAAACTAGCAAACTCCCTGGGCCCTTTAGATGTCCTATAGTTCACGGTTCCCTCTATTTGATTTGATCTGATCCGTTCATACACACACTTCCCCCATTGTCTCTGTATGTTCTGAACATATTAACCCCGACCTTTTCCACGATTACCTATATTGGGTTGAGGTTGTTTACCACCCAGACTTTGACTCCTCTGGTTTCCTCAATAAGGAAGTAATATGGCGATGGCATATTATTACATTTTCATTATTATGTTGTTATGGTTTATCTTGAGTTTCATTTAATGTACTTTGATCTATAACTGATATAGGTGCAGTCTGTGTACTAGTGCCTAACTCATGTTACCTGCCGATGATTGCACTTGTTTATGTTGTATTATCTGATACTTAATAAAAATTGACATGCTAAAAAAAAAAGATAAAGCAAAGCAGACTATCTCCCTAATCTTAGTCCAAAAGTTCTTCAATTTGGGGCAGCTCCATAATATGTGCAGCATGGAGCCTCCCCCACACTAAGTTTAACCAAATGCGTACCAGTAGATTCTTTACCACCTGGACATCTTTTGTTGCGGCTGAATTGTCCTTAGAGCAGCTATAAGACTTGATGTCCATTTTCCAACTATCTAAATGGTATCTTGAAGCAAAACTAGCAAACTCCCTGGGCCCTTTAGATGTCCTATAGTTCACGGTTCCTTCTATTTGATTTGATCTGATCCGTTCATACACACACTTCCCCCATTGTCTCTGTATGTTCTGAACATATTAACCCCGACCTTTTCCACGATTACCTATATTGGGTTGAGGTTGTTTACCACCCAGACTTTGACTCCTCTGGTTTCCTCAATAAGGAAGTAATATGGCGATGGCATATTATTACATTTTCATTATTATGTTGTTATGGTTTATCTTGAGTTTCATTTAATGTACTTTGATCTATAACTGATATAGGTGCAGTCTGTGTACTAGTGCCTAACTCATGTTACCTGCCGATGATTGCACTTGTTTATGTTGTATTATCTGATACTTAATAAAAATTGACATGCTAAAAAAAAAAGATAAAGCAAAGCAGACTATCTCCCTAATCTTAGTCCAAAAGTTCTTCAATTTGGGGCAGCTCCATAATATGTGCAGCATGGAGCCTCCCCCCTCTGAAAATCTCCAAGCATTGCAGATAGAATTTAGATAGAATTTCAACCAGACACAGTTCCTCAAAAGGCACTGGCCATTCAAATTCTCTCAAACTGCTGTAGGAACAAAGTGGTGGGCCGAAAGTGGTGGACCTGCAACACTCTCCACAATACCATATCTGTATTTGTACTGACACTGTCCTTCCTTTTGGAGGGTGGCTACAATTGTTTTCCATATTCTGTGTGTGTGTTATAACGTAGCCATTGCTCCAAGCTTGCTCCCATGATGGACTACAATATCAATACAACTTAGTACAGTAAACGAAATGTGAGATTGTATCCGATATTGAGAGCAAGCTTGGAGTGATGGCTACTTTATAACACTCACAGGGAATATGGGGACAAAGGTAGCTATGCTCCAGAAGGAAGGACAGTGTCAACATGAATTCAGAGATGATTTGAGGATCTACAGGTAAGTGATGCACAAATAGGGTACAGTTTTGGTAATAGTTAAGGTACTTAGGGTGTGTGGCTAGCTGGCGATGTGAACAGGCATGCTCTCACTAAGCTCTGTATCTGATCCGCTGATTTTGAGTGTTTAGCAGCCCTTATCCTGCTCTTAAATTGGAAAAAACAAACCTCAAAAGGTCCTCTAGAAGCTCCTCATTGACTTACAAGAAGTCTCAAGCTTCCTCCTCTATTAAAGAATACTTTGAACATCCTGGCCGAACGGAAAAAGCTCCTCGTGGCAAGATGGCGCCATTCTTGCTAAAGATCAACGGCCCACTACATCTTACTCACCATCATCCCTGGACTCGGTACAGGGAGACTACCCTTCGGGTTCCCCATCCTCCTGCTTCGTGGATGTACCTGCCTCTGACCCATGCTGAGCTCTGACGTCTCCCCTATGGTCAAATGTGTTGAATCCAGATCCGGAGGGAAGGGTGAGTGACTGGCGTACGCTTGAGGCCACCTCAGTGTGGTCTCCGTCCAGCTTACCATGGAAGACTACTCGCGCCCCACGGTCAGCACCACATAACCCCTCTACTCCCTCAACTTCTCCTGCCACAGGGCAGAGGACAAGTCCACAGGCCCTCGAGATGGGGACTGCTTTCCTCAAACCTGGGATCTCCCCCGGGGGAACAATCTAGGCCACAACGCACTCCTAGATCCCGGGACACAAGTGCTAGTCGCACCCACACTACAGCTGCACTGCCAATCAAATCCACTATGATTCAGGTAGATGCAGGGATTCCTAGCCTTTTACAGATACCTGATAAATGCAAATCTGCACTGACTAATAGTATGCTCTCATCTTCTGAAACAGAGGAGGATGAATATGCATTGTGGCGGGAATGCATATCCTGATGAAACAAGATTTTTGTCTATTAATTCAAGAAGTTCGGGACACTTGCAAGTCATAAATGCAGGTTCTGCACAATGATTTTAAACACGTGAATCAACGTGTGTAGGATATAGATGGAGTATTGCACACTACTAAACAAGACCTCAACCACCTTCAGTCTCAATATGTAGCTCAAGCTGCTACCATCCGCGACCTGCAAAGACATGTTGAGGATCTCGACAATCATGGGTGCCGACACAATCTTTATATTAAGGGGTTACCTAAAGCCACAGGTCCTGAGGACTTGCAAGCCATTCTACAAATGTTCTTCAATAATATTTTGGGGGCTCCATCTGCTAACAAAATAGAAATTGATCAAGCTCACAGAGCCCTAGGCCCCAGAGGATCTTCTACTAATCCACAGGATGTAATATGTAGGATTCATTACTTCTATGTAATTAATCTACATAGATTAGACTACATAGACCTAGAAATCCTGCAAAAGGCACGCAACATGAGATCCTTGGAACTCGATGGAGCTCCTTTACAGCTTTATCCAGACCTTTCCTGGGTCATGTTGCAACAGCGAAGATGTCTACAACCACTGCTGACTTTATTGAGAGACAACGACATACCATACCGCTGGGGTTTCCTCTTTAGCCTTACTGCGCAAAGAGATGGGAAAAGTGCTACCCTTAGAGTACCAGAGGATCTCTCTTCATTTTGCTATGAACTTCGCATCATTTGTCCTGGCTTATCTGGATGGGATTCTTTGCCCAAACTGGGTCCTGAAAAGGGGCGGACTGACAATGCATGGTGTCCTCGGGCAATATGAGATTATGGGGTCCCCTTCTGCTCCACCCTTATACAAGCCCCACCCACAAGCCCACTCCTGTATACATTCTTGTGTTACAGAAATTATTTTTCCACACTATTTTCAAAATAGCAGGTCTATTCACTAAAAGGGGAATTGGTAGGATAATTAAAAAGAAATCTAGAACAATATAGACGATTTGGAAAGCAAGCTAAATGGCAGAATGTTTTTCATTTGGTTATTTTGACCTAGATTCTTCAATTCTGCCAATTATCCTGGGTGAAGTGTAGGAGAATTAATAGGAGAATTGACAGGGGAACTGAATAATCTAGGACCGGAGCAGGGGTTTGCACTCATATTGCACGTGAGGTTTGCAAACCCCCCAGCTCCAATGTGTGTGGTAAAGCCCCCAAATCGTCAGTCAGCCCATGACCAGAATCAATGCATGGCAAACCTCAGACCAGCACCAATGCAAGGCAGACCTTAGACCAGAACCAATGCGCGGCAGACCGCAGACTAGAAACAAATCATGGCAGACCTTAGACCAGCACCAATGCACAGCAGACCGCAGACTAGAAACAAATCATGGCGGACCTTAGACTAGCATGGCAGACCTCAGATCACTCCCAATGCATGGCAGACCTCAGATCACCCCAATGCATGGCAGACCTCAGACCAGAACCAATACACGGCAAACCTAAAACCAGAGCCAATACACGGCAAACCTCAGACTAGAACCAATGCACGGCAGATCTTAGACCAGAACCAATGCACAGCAAACCTCAAACCAGAACCAATGCACAGCAGATCTCAGAATCCTGACTCCTGTCAGCAAGGCTTCTGTACTGACTCAATGGAACTTTCCCAACTCACACTGTTGCCCTGCCTGCTGATAAATGGAAGCTAATTTAAAGGAGAACTAGGAGGTGAGTGATTTACACTCATCCCCATAGTTGGAGCCGACCTGTGACATTGAATCTGTCACACGTTGGCTCTATTGATCGGGCAGTGAACATAAACATATTGCCGATCCGCTCAATTCTCAATCATCTCCCTGCAGAGAGCGGTAACTGTCAGTCACCACTCCCCGCGGGGATTCCCCCCTCTCTTCTTTGATCCTCCAGCGCTGAGTGGAGGGACGGATGGGGGAGGGGACAGATGAGGGAGGGGGTGGGCATAGGTGGCCCTGCTTCTAAATAGGCAGAGCCCGATGTCAATCAGCCAGCATGGTGAATCTCGACAGTATTGTCGGGATCTGTCCTAGCTGTGGCACTCTCAGCATATAGCTGGCTATTAGGTCATGGGAGGACATTAGTATATGTCCTCCCGTAACCCTAAAGAGAACTATGGGGGAAAATGTATCCCATAGTTCCCTTTTAATTTAAAGCCATATTCAAGCACTTATGTTATCTATGGCCAACAAAATACATTGAAAAATTTCAATAAGCAAGTATTATGATTCAATTTTCTAAAATCTTTGCCTAGTACAGCCTTGGATCTGTTTTAAAAAATAGAGTTTTACTTTAGAAAGTACTGGGAGAGGGGCACTTGCAGCTCCTGATCTCACTAAGGAGCTACATTCTTTGACAGAAAAATCGTCTTATACTGGACACCTCTCCCGAAGTCTTTCTTCCACCCTTGCTCATAGGACTCTAGCAGGTTCGTTTCCCCTCGAGCTCCTTGAGCCGCAATATATGTGAGTAAATTTTCAGGTACATTGTTTCTCTCGAAAAGTACTTCATCATCCAGAACCTGCATTAATGGCCCTTTACCACACAGGTGGTTTGCAGGCAACAATGATATAATTATGCAGGGTATATCCAGTGGAATGTTTTAAGTGTTTTTAAATGTTTCTGTTATATGAGTTTATTGCATGTCTTTTTCTACCATTAAATATTGTATCATTATTTTTGATTTACCTGTTTACTGAACCATTCTTCATAGAAGGGATTTCTATTTTTTGGGGGAACGTTTTTGTGAAGAGTTTTACTTTAATTTTACTTTTTTACTTTAACTACAATATTGGTTAAGAGGGAGGCACAACAATGTGGCCCATGGTTCTCAACTAGTGGGTCATGACCCAAAAGTGCAAAATATAAAGGATGTCACAATGTCATTCAATAGCTATTGAATGACATTGTTTGTCATTAAAATGGACATCTGCTGAACACAACAGCTTGGTGTGCTAGTGACATCCTTTATATTTTCGTACTATTTCACGGTGCCACCGTGGTCACGGCGAGCACCCATTTGCATTTTTTCAAAAATCCGGTAAGGAGTGCAGCAAGATACATATACTTTCTGCATGACCCAAAAGTGGGTTGAGGCCCCATGTTCAGTGGGTCACTGCATGCCTTCCAGTGCACTGGGTGAGTGGCTCCTCAGCCTCCCCTATAGCGCAGCACTGTCAGTTCTTGTGCTGAGCAGCCATTCAAAATATGCTGCCTGGCACAGAGTGTCAGCTTGAAGTGGGGTGGGGTGGGCTGGGGGTATGGCTGCGAGGGAGCTCCATCCATACGTGCATTGCTTACAGATCCCTTGCGTGACTGGAGAGACATCAAATTCTGGCTCCTGGCACCACAACAGGGAATGCAAGGAAGCTGTACAAGCAATGCACATATGGATGGAGCTCCATCACAGCTCAGCAGCCCACACTGAACACCTAAAACATTTTTGGGAATGTGTATGTGTGTGTAAGAATGTCTGAGTGTGTGAGATTGTGTCTATGGTTGTGTGTGTCTGTCAGCATTTTAATCACAAACTACCACGCAATCCCACCTACTGTTCGTTTTGATGCGGGAGGTGCGTTGCGATTCATTTGAAGTCTTCCAATTATTTTGACACCTGAGGCTTCCCTGAAAAAGTCCCATATTAGGGATCCTGCTGGGAGCTTCACTCTCTCTATCGGTCCTGAAGATCACTGTCACTGCGTCTAAAAGGAAGTGAAAATCCAAACTTTTGAGTTGCCACAAGAACAGGAAGTTCTGCAAAGGAAAAGTCTTCAAGTCATTGCAGTGACAACTGTCTAAGCCCTCAGTCACACATGAGTGACATCAAATATGTGCGTTTTGTGTGGCACATTAACATGTGTATATTAAGTTGCGTGTTTTTGTGAGCAGATTGTGAAACATTGATGTAAATGGGAAAATGAGGATTAAACACACGTAAAAACGTGAAGTCTATGAGGCCAAGAAGTGCAGAATCGGCTAAAAAGATATGCTTTTTCTAGCGATAGATGTGAACATGGCCATAGAAATGAATTGGGTTTTTTGTGGGGGGGGTTTGAGCATTTTTTCTGGCAGAAAGAGCATTACAAAATGCTTACTGTGAATGAGGGCTAAAAGACAATTTCTCTCACAAGGTAGTTCACACCAGCCCTAGTGCGTTCCGGCCCCATTAGGTACCGGCACGCACTGGATCGCATCCCGGCCGGCTAACTGGGTTTTTGGGCGGGAGGGGGAGTTGCAGTGCATTGATGTCAATGGCACCGCAGCCATGCCTCCCCACCCGCACTGGAAAACGTGGCTCATTAATACCTGTGTTCTGGTCCAGTATGATAAAAAAAACAATAGTGCATGCTGCATTTTTTCTAAGCGCACCACACCGGAACGCAGGCACTGATGTGCCACGCATTCCGGTGTGGGTGATTGCACTGTGGCCCCCTCCGCCCCAGAATGCAGTGAGCCGGCCGGGATGTGATCCAGTGCGTTCCAGCCCCGAATTGGACCAGAACGCACTGGTGTGAACTAGCCCTACTTCCTGTTGTGTCTGCAGGATGGAATATGTAAAGAAATCTCTCCAAGGATATACAAACAGCAAAAAAAAAAAAAGTATTTTAACTTTTTTTTCTACATTAAAAAGAAGAGTTTGGACTTTAGTTATACTATCAACTATTATCAACTACTATCTACCATCAACAACTGAACTCAAACACTGCAAATCATGTGAAATATTTCAGGTCAATCACAGCCTAAAAACAGAAGGACCACAGACTCTGCCAGCCATTGAATACATCAAGTGCAGAACAAGTGCTCATCATCATTATTATCCAGCGATACCTGAATATAGATTTCATGGTGGCTTTTCATGTGCTGGAAGAGCTGTTGGAGAATGTCAGCCGTGGTGAAGGCAGGTGATCTCTGCTGCTGTTACAGAGCTGGGAGTGTGCAGGTCCATTGCCTGCACCAAGGACACTTACTTTGGCATCCCTCTAGCTGTAGAGGCTTCTGACTCCTCCTTGTCCCTTACAAATGTAGGCAGTTGCCAGTGACAGGGCAGTCTAGCATGCTGCAGGATAAAGTGGGATAACCAGTGTATATAACTACTTTCAGCCGATTTTGATATGTTTATGTGTAAATATGTTCAGAACTGTTTAGCCTCTATAATTGTCTCCAGCACCATTTTGGAGAAGCCTGGTGTCCTGATAGGACAGGAATTCTCGGGAGATTTGGTCGGCCATTTTGGGGTGGTTATCTTATATAGGAAGCCCAACCACGTTTTTGGGCAGAACAAGTGTGAAAGTAGACAGGGACAGGTAATCCGTTTGTGAAGGAGAGTTAGGAGAGTTCAGGGAAAGTGTTCCGGCCTGTGAGGGATAGTTCAGGGTTCCTACAGAGTCCTGCATCGGCAGTTCTGGTCGGATGAAAGACTCCCAGTACTTATAGACAAACCTGTCTCCACGCTGTGAGTGCGGGAAGAGTGTGCTAGACTCGTATCTCGCTGTATGGAGCGAATACCGCTGCTCCCGGGTAACGTGTTCTCCGCCTTTACTGATACACCTCGTGTGATTGGATTTGTACTTTGCCAGTTAGTGGGAGGTGCTGATAGCGCTAACGAATATTACTAACGTTGATATCAGAACTGACTGTACTGTGTACCTGTGTCTCCATGCCTGGAGTGAAACTGCTGACATTACTATTGTAAATACTCTTCCTACTACCGTCTCTCCGGTAATAAACGTTATCTTGTTCAAAAGACCATTACGTGTGATTACCTCTGTGAAGCCACTACACCCTAAGCCCGCTTACACACAGTGCAGTATACAGGACGAGCTGTCTCTGCTACATGGTAGCAGAGGAGGCAGGCACACAGAAGTGAACAGCCGTGACCGTATCGCCCCCTTATTAGATAAAAGAGCAGCAGGGGCTCGGTGACGGGCCCCCTCGTGGCCGCAGGCCCTCAGGCAGTGACTGAATGGTCCTGAACCCACCACTTGGCAAAGAGTTACTCCAAAAAGAAGACTAAGATTGGATGCTCCCATGGATACTCGACTCCGAAAGTCTTGTGGTCCTTCTGTGTCTGCTCTACGACGTTAGCGTTAGAAGTTTGTCTTATACTTTACTGCCGATACTATATAATTACACATATTTCTTTTTTGTCTACGCCCAACATCTTTATTCCAGGATCATTCACAGGCAAAGAGTACTTTTAATTTGCTACTCTCCCACTGTGTAGGGTCTAACAACACTAGATATGTTCCCATTTAACCAACTCCCACTCTGTCTTCAAAGGCTTTGGAAGATATATGTTTTATTTTCCTAGCTGAGTGTGGAGACGTTTATTACCCACTACACATTGTAAGGATTCCAATATAATCATTTATTATTATTACATAGTATTTATATAGCGCCAACAGTTTGCGCAGTGCTTTACAATGTAAGGAAGACATTACAATACAATTCAAGACAGGATGGTAAGGAGGGCCCTGCCCCTGAGGGCTTACAATCTGAAAGAGGAGGGGGAAATGATACATGAGGAGGTAGCTGTGTGGGGATTAATTGTTTGAGAATGTGATGGTTCAGTGGTTAGGTTGAGGTGGGATAGGCTTCCCTGAAGAGAAGAGTCTTCAGGGAACGCCTAAAGACAGTCAGGGTGGGAGATAGACGGACAGGTTGGGGTAAAGAGTTCCAGAGGATGGGAGAGACTCTAGAGAAGTCCTAGAATAGACAGGGACAGGTAATCCGTTTGTGAAGGAGAGTTAGGAGAGTTCAGGGAAAGTGTTCCGGCCTGTGAGGGATAGTTCAGGGTTCCTACAGAGTCCTGCATCGGCAGTTCTGGTCGGATGAAAGACTCCCAGTACTTATAGACAAACCTGTCTCCACGCTGTGAGTGCGGGAAGAGTGTGCTAGACTCGTATCTCGCTGTATGGAGCGAATACCGCTGCTCCCGGGTAACGTGTTCTCCGCCTTTACTGATACACCTCGTGTGATTGGATTTGTACTTTGCCAGTTAGTGGGAGGTGCTGATAGCGCTAACGAATATTACTAACGTTGATATCAGAACTGACTGTACTGTGTACCTGTGTCTCCATGCCTGGAGTGAAACTGCTGACATTACTATTGTAAATACTCTTCCTACTACCGTCTCTCCGGTAATAAACGTTATCTTGTTCAAAAGACCATTACGTGTGATTACCTCTGTGAAGCCACTACACCCTAAGCCCGCTTACACACAGTGCAGTATACAGGACGAGCTGTCTCTGCTACATGGTAGCAGAGGAGGCAGGCACACAGAAGTGAACAGCCGTGACCGTATCGCCCCCTTATTAGATAAAAGAGCAGCAGGGGCTCGGTGACGGGCCCCCTCGTGGCCGCAGGCCCTCAGGCAGTGACTGAATGGTCCTGAACCCACCACTTGGCAAAGAGTTACTCCAAAAAGAAGACTAAGATTGGATGCTCCCATGGATACTCGACTCCGAAAGTCTTGTGGTCCTTCTGTGTCTGCTCTACGACGTTAGCGTTAGAAGTTTGTCTTATACTTTACTGCCGATACTATATAATTACACATATTTCTTTTTTGTCTACGCCCAACATCTTTATTCCAGGATCATTCACAGGCAAAGAGTACTTTTAATTTGCTACTCTCCCACTGTGTAGGGTCTAACAACACTAGATATGTTCCCATTTAACCAACTCCCACTCTGTCTTCAAAGGCTTTGGAAGATATATGTTTTATTTTCCTAGCTGAGTGTGGAGACGTTTATTACCCACTACACATTGTAAGGATTCCAATATAATCATTTATTATTATTACATAGTATTTATATAGCGCCAACAGTTTGCGCAGTGCTTTACAATGTAAGGAAGACATTACAATACAATTCAAGACAGGATGGTAAGGAGGGCCCTGCCCCTGAGGGCTTACAATCTGAAAGAGGAGGGGGAAATGATACATGAGGAGGTAGCTGTGTGGGGATTAATTGTTTGAGAATGTGATGGTTCATTGGTTAGGTTGTGGTGGGATAGGCTTCCCTGAAGAGAAGAGTCTTCAGGGAATGCCTAAAGACAGTCGAGGTGGGAGATAGACTGACAGGTTGGGGTAAAGAGTTCCAGAGGATGGGAGAGACTCTAGAGAAGTCTGAGAATATATCCGGGGGCAGAGTTGTGGATGGCTTTATAAGTGACTGTTAATATTTTGAATTTTATCCTCTGGGCGAGTGGAAACCACTGTAGGGATTGGCATAGGGGGGTTGCAGACACTGAGCAGTTGGTCAAGTGGATGAGTCTGGCAGCTGCATTCATGATAGACTGAAGGGGGGATATCCTGTGTAGTGGAAGGCCAATGAGGAGGGAGTTACAATAGTCAAGACGAGAGATAACAAGGGAGTGGATGAGTAATTTTGCGGTTTCCTTGGTG
>NW_017307782.1:105119-124518 GCF_000935625.1 Nanorana parkeri
TTTGAGACAAGGTCTGAGATATATCCGGGGGCAGAGTTGTGGATGGCTTTATAAGTGACTGTTAATATTTTGAATTTTATCCTCTGGGCGAGTGGAAGCCAGTGCAGGGATTGGCAGAGGGGGGTTGCAGACACTGAGCAGTTGGTCAAGTGGATGAGTCTGGCAGCTGCATTCATGATAGACTGAAGGGGGGATATCCTGTGTAGTGGAAGGCCAATGAGGAGGGAGTTACAATAGTCAAGACGAGAGATAACAAGGGAGGGGATGAGTAATTTTGCATGAGGAAGGGGCGTATTTTGGAGATGTTACGAAGGTGAAGGCGGCAGGATTTGGATAGTGATTGGATGTGGGGAAGAAAGGTGAGGTCCGAGTCAAGGATGACACCTAGGACCCTGGCATTGGAGGAGGGGTGGATAGTTGTGTTATCAATCTCAACTGAAATGTTGGGGGAAGGTGCACGGGTAGGAGGAAATATCAAGAGCTCAGTTTTTGAAAGATTGAGCTTTAAGAAATGTTGTGACATCCAGACGGATATGTCAGTTAGTAGATTAGAGACACGAGAGGACACAGAGGGGGAGAGTTGTGGAGTGGAAAGATAAATTTGAGTGTCATCGGCATAGAGATGGTATTGGAAGCCATGTGAGGTTATTAGTTGACCAAGGGAGGAGGTGTAGATAGAGAAGGGGTCCAAGGACAGAGCCTTGGGGGACCCCTACAGAAAGAGGAAGAGGAGGGGAGGAGTTAGAATTGTAGGTGACACTAAAGGAGCGCATAGATAAGTAGGAGGAGAACCACGAGAGCGCAGAGTCTTGTAGGCCAAGCGAGTGGAGTTTATTTGAGGAGCAGTGGGTGGTCAACAGTGTCAAAAGCAGCAAAGAGGTCTTAAAGCAAGAGTAAGGAATAGTGGCCGTTGTTTTTAGCTGTTATTAGGTCATTGGTGAGTTTTAGGAGGGCTGTTTCAGTGGAGTGTTGAGGGCGAAAGCCAGACTGAAAGGGGTCCAAAAGGTTGTTATTAGCGAGGTGGCAACTCAGGCGGTTGTAGATAAGGCATTCTAGTAGTTTAGAGGTGAATGGGAGTAAGGAGATAGGTCTGAAATTTACACATTGTTTGGTTTTGTGTTCACAATGTTTTTTTTTTAACTACTTATATTTGGTGGTGTTTTTATTTGTTTTTCAGCCTCACTCCATATCTCCTCAGATTTTAACATTGTTGTTAGTAGCTCCTGCTCTCTTTTGGTTCTGTACTACTCATCAGGTGGTTCCAACCTGTGTCCCAGGTCTGTTCTTCTCTTTCTACTGTACAGAGGTAACTGGAATGGTCACTTTAAAAATGCAACACGCTTCTTTTTTTCCTTTTTCCTTCTTTACACAACTATGGCGATGATTCCTCCTTGTAAATTGCTTTAATTAAACGTTAAGGGACTTAATTCCCAAACAAAGAGAAATTTGGTATTCAGAGATTTGAATGCCGCCAAGGCGGATATAGTTTTCATGCTCATACTCGACTGCTTTAATTTCCTATCCTAGGGCCTACGCTGCATCCACAGCAAAAAAAAAAGCAGTGGTGGTAATTTTACTAAGAGATTCCTGCACATTCAAACCCGTTTATGTACTATTTAAATGGGACCTGGATTGTGCTTTTATGCTTTTTATGATACAACCCTGCTCAAAATAGAGAGTGCAATACGCTCCTACTTTGATATAAACTTGGGATCTGTTTCGACTACCTCAATACTATGGGAGGCTCATAAAGCTACCATCAGGGGCCACTGCAGAGCCTTAGCATCTAAACCTAAAAAAGACTGCTTAAAAGTAAATTAAAACAGAACATAGTAGCTCAGGAACACAAATTAGATTCCAAATCAACTAAATCCATCATACGTGAACTTATTAACCTTAGGGAACAATTACGTCACCGAGGTTTTGATGTTGTACCCAAAGCAGAAATATTATGAAAAAGGCAACAAGGCACACTCTACTTTAGCACATAAGCTTAAAGCCGAAATTGAAAACAGAAGGGTTTCTGCTGTGCGGGATATTAGAGGTGTTCTTCAACATCACCCTAACAAGATAGCTGAAGTCTTTCAGGATTATTACAAGGGGCTATATAATTTAGATGACCCAGCATTCAATATAAAGGATGATAACTTGAACTCCCATAGAACTGTCAGGATCCAGAGCACCCCCAGGTGGCGCTGGAGCCAGGTCCTGCAGTTCCTGTGCTCGCCTGCGGGTGTCTCCAGCAGCCAGGGACTGTAAGGAACCTGCAGCTCCAGTACTCAGCTGTGAGTGATCATCCCATCACCTGGTGCTTCCTGGGAGGGTATTTAGGCCCTCCCTGCAGTCAGGAAGCTGGCTCAGTATTGCGTCGCCTGCACTTGACTGATTCCTGAACCCAGCTTCCTGAACCCAGCTTCCTGAACTCAGCTTCCTGAACCCAGCTTCCTGAAACCAGCTACCTGAACCCTGCTTCCTAGCTGCAGACCTGTCACCGACCGGGCTTGTTACCCGACCACTCTTCTTGGATCCTGTTTCTGTACCGTGCTGCCCTCCTGTTAACCCTCCTTGTTACTTCACTGCTAAACCTGTGGGGGGTTGAGGGGGTAGTAGTTTTGTTTGATGGTAACAAATAAACTGTGCATAGAACCCTGTCCTGTGTGGGCATATTAATTTGGTCATCCTGCGTGGGTACCTGCATGTGGTGTGTGGACGCCTGTGCATGGTACCTTGACAAGAACACAATACCTTTGCTTTTGCAATCTACCCAAGCTTTCTTCGGAAGCTTTCATTAATTTGAATGCCTCCATTACACCAGAAGAAATTAACGCAACAATCCGTTCTCTTCCTATTGGAAAATCCCCGGGCCCAGACGGCTTTACGTACTTATATTACAAATCCTATGTGAATCTATTCCTCCCACATTTGACGACCTTGTATAATGATGTTTTGAAAGGAGACTCAATTCTTTCCTTCTATCTTTATCCCTATATCATAGTTTTACCCAAACCGGACAAAGACGATAAACTTTGCTCTAACTACAGGCCCATAGCCTTGCCTAATTCGGATTTTAAAACATTTACCAAAATATTAGCCAATCCCCTAGCTCACCTTCTTACCACTATTATACTGTACATGAAGATCAAGTAGGATTAATTTTGAACGGGCAAGTTGGCGATAATACGCAACGAATCATTGATCTTCTAGATATTACAAAGCGTACGAAGGAAGTTACTCTTCTACAGAGTCTTGACGCCGAAAAAGCCTTTGATAGGCTGAGTCGGCGCTTCTTACATGCCACTTTAGAACGGATAGGTATTACGGGTCCTTTTGCTACGGCGGTAAAAGCTTTGCAATGGGTCTAGGCAGGGTTGCCCTCTGTCACCACTCCTGTTTACTCTGTGCATAGAATCTCTGGCATCTTGCATACGGACATCACCAGACATCTCTGGGGTAGCAGTTGGGAACCAACAATTTTATTTGGCACTATTTGCCGATGGCATTATTTTAACTCTAACTTGACCAATGATATCTCTCCCTAACCTTCATAATTAATGGATACGGTACTCTGAGGTCTCAGGCTATAAGCTCAATCTTTCAAAGACTGTTGAACTACCTATTAATGTCCCCCCTCCAATTCTTTCTACTCTCCAAACTTACTCTTGTTTCACCTGGGCGATGGATTCCCTGAAATACCTAGGGATACGGCTAACTCCCGCCTCTCTCAATTATATTTGGCTAACTATAAACCTCTATTTTCCTCGCTAAGATTACAATTATGTCAGTGGAGACTCAAACTATCTCTGACAGGTAAAATAATGGCTATCAAAATGACGTTATTGCTTAAGATATTATATCATTTTGAAAATTTGCCAATAAAAGTCCCTAGCTCGGACCTAAATTCCTTATAAAAAGACATTCTATGGGTCATATGGGAGGATAGGTGACATTGCATATCTAAAAATATACTTTTCACCCCAGTATATGGCGGTGGTTTGGCACTGCCACAGATTGCTAAATACTTTATAGCTGCTCAATTGCAATCCATACCTACATTATGCTCTCTTGTTCCACAGTCGGGATGGGCAGAAATTGAATACCTGTGGATTGCGCCTATCCATCCCAATGCCTTGTTGTGGTCTCAACCGACTCGACCTGCAAAGGTTCAAACCTTATCGACAATGTCTTTACAAATGGAAATATGGAATAAATCCAAATATTTAAATAATCTGGTGGCTGAAAAATTATCTTTAACTCCCTTTTTGTTAACTCCCAATCTTCAGTCTAGTCTTTCCAAGGAATGGATTTTTCCAATTCCAAATAATTGTTCTATTACAAAGATATCTTCGATAAAACAACTAAAACTTTACTTCCTTTTCATGTCCTAAAAGATAGATTTGACTTGCCTTCTAAAGCTATATTGCCATACCTCCAAATTAAACATTTAGCTTGATCTATAACCTCTAATCTTGTATTCCATAAACAGACTTCTTTTGAAATCGATCTGTAGCACGTCCCTAGCTTCCAGAGGTATGATCTCTGCTCTATATAAATATTGCTTAATCCACATCCGGAGCAATTTGTTAAACACCCATATATGGTTAAACGGGAAAAAAACATTGGGTATCTCTAACACTAGAGAACAATGGGAATTAATTTGGCGAGCAGCAGCTAAATCCTCCATTTGTTGAGTTTATTAGGAAAATCAATATAAAATATTGTATCAGTGGTACCACACTCCAGAATGCTTTACATTCTATTTTCCCTATGGATCCCTAGGTTGGATCCCTATACCATATATATTGGTCTTATCGATGTGTACATACCTTCTGGAAGTTAGTATAGGTCACACTGGAATGACTGCTACAAAAACAACTTCCTTTAGCCCCTATTAATTACCTGCTGGGTCTTCCATTCCTGAATCTCGCTAAATACGATTGTAAACTGGCTTCACATGTCCTGACAGCAGCTCGTTGTCTAATAGCTCTACAATGGAAATGTACATCCCCTCCTTCTAAATTGGAGCTATATCAACGTGTTAAAGAGGTGCAGAGTTTGTAATGCCTAACAGCTAGATTGAACAATACTCTACCAACCGAGGAAAGAATTTGTAGGGCATGGAATTCTTTAGAAGACCAAATACTTTAACTGCCATGGCAGAGTTAATCTGGATTAGTTTGTCTATCACTTATTCTGACCCATGTGGTAATAGTACATATTCCTCAAACTTGTCTACATACTAGGTAGCAGTTCCAAGGAAGTTCAGGATCAGGAAGCTTGATGCTATCTTCATTTTAAAAATATCCTTGGATCGGAATGAGGCAAATTAGGATTATGTTTATTATGTATACTATGTTTACAGTATATTCTTTACTTACCGTTTCATAAACATTTCATGTTTTACATTTTCTTGAGACACAATCCTTCCTCAGTAGAAGTTTTGTTATACTATATCCTCTAGGTGTTTTTCTCTGGAGGTCTATATTACAATATGCTAACCAGACATTAACCTGCTTTGTACTTCATGTAACTTAATACATGAAGTACTGTTGATTTTCTTTTGAATGTATAATACTTATTATATGTGGATGGATACCCCAGCTTTATTGCCTCTACATTTAGATTATACTTCATTCTGATTTGTCTGATTTGTCTGATGTTTTCTGTAAATTTTATTATTTGCTTTACTGGATAATCATATTGTCATATTATCTCTTGAAATATTTTGTTATTCTGAATTTTATCAATAACAAATTGGTATTCAAAAAAACAAATAGTTAAGGTACTTGAATGCATTTTTAAGATTTAACTCCTGAGTTTAGCATCACTTTAAACATTACTGGAACACTGTAGCTTTCTAATCCTAGCATGTGGCTGCACATGCAGTATACCTCCAAGGGCAATCATCAAACCAAACCAACCTGAAAAGGTATCCCTCCATTTTGCCAGAGTCCAGCACCATGCTCTACTTGTCACTTAAATAGTATATGCTTTAGGCCACGTTTCTATGTGGTTGACCTAAATTAGTTAGCTAATATGTTCCCACATCATCAGAAGGCACCCCGCCTTTCAGATACAGCTTACTTATCTGTTTTCAATAGTTTTTGTTAGGTTTCTTGTATCTAGTTCTGTTTTTTTTTTACTCATTGAGATTAACGTTTTTATTGATCAGATTTTTCATATAGTCAAGGTCTCTCAGATAAAACATTTCAAATACTGTCTAGCTGGGTGCTGGGCATTGCTCACTGCACATTCAACAATACAATAAATTGTAACATTAGATTAAAGAGCAAAAAGTGCTGCATATTTGTCTCTCTTCTTTAATTTAAGGCTTGTTAAAGCAAGCAGCAGAAAAATGGGCTGCTGATTTTTGTGCCTGTAAAGGTGCCCATACACTGAACGATTATCGTACGAGAATCACGGGAAATCCCACGATAGTACGATAATCGCAAATTGTATGGAAGGCGTGCGACCGTTTCTACTGTACTGTCGCACGTCTTCTGTCAAACAAGTAGGCTGGAAAACCCACCAGAATCGTACGATTCTCTGCGAGTTAGTGGCCTGCTTGTTTGACAACTGCCGAACGGGCCGGTGTGTGCACGCCCCCTCATTGCAGTCATCGGAAGTCCGCCCCTCAGGGGGGTGGGCTTGCGATGATCGCAAGTACAATCTGCCTGTCCAAGATGGGCAGATCGTACTTTTTAAAATTACTTTACAACCCTCGCAAGACAAAAGTCTTGCAAGGGTTGTAAAGTGTATGGCCACCTTAACTTATACAAAAAGCATTTGCTCACATAGAAAGATTACATAATATTGATTCTTTCCAGACATTATTTGAAAAGATTGTCCACCCACAGACTTTAGAAAAGTATAGTATTTTATTATTGCATAAAATGAGTTACCTTTATTCCGTTAGCGGCAGAAAACACAGGTTGTCTGTCAGACATTACTAGCTGTGTTGTTCTGGATTAAACGTTTTTACGCCTTCTCTATAATTTTTCTGGCTTGTCATTAATGCCTACAAGGCTGAAATGTGTTTGTAAATCACTTCTAAACATATAAAAAAAAATAGCTTTTCCCAGGGTGACTCCCCATAGCTCTGCTCAACACCATAGTGGTTCGCAGCCTCAGCCTGCAGTGCATCATGTGTGGTAAATCTTCCTGTCATTGGGTACCACATGCAGCAAGAGGCCCACACTCTTCCTTGTTCCTCATTTTCCACCCCCCGCCCCCCAATGTCTGACAAGGGGTTTGGGAGGCTTATCTTATGGTACATCAAGCGAGGAAGAGGACCAGCATGGAACCATGCTGATTAGGGCCAAAAGTAGACTTGAACCTGTTTATTAATGATATTGGGGAAGGTGTTAATAGCCAGGTTTCTGTGTTTGCTGATACTAAAATTGGCAGGGTAATAGACTCAGGCTTAGACATGATAACATTACAGGAGGACCTGGATAAAATAGGGGAATGGGCATCTATATGGCAGATGAAGTTTAATGTTGAAAAATGTAAGTTAATGCATTTTGGGGTTAATAACAGGCAAGCGGATTACACATTAATGGGTAGTCTACTAGGGAAGTCAGAAATGGAAAAAGATTTGGGGGTCATAGTAGACCACAGATTAAATAATAGCTTGCAATGCCAGGCTGTGGCCAGTAGCAGACCGGGGCCTGAGGCTGTGGGGGGGCCCAGTGGGGTCCGGTCCTGGGCACTCCCACAGCCTCAGTGGGGTCCTGCAATATGGGGCAGTGCAGGGTCCCGGTGTTAGAACACCGGGGCCTCGCACTGCCGACGGGCTTTCCAGTGAGGGGACGGGTCCTGTAACTCACCTCCCCTCCCGGCCGCTTCCATAGTAACAGGTGGTGGGAGGGGTTGTCACAGTAGACATCAGTGGCGGAACTACCGCCGGTGCAACCAGTGCGGGGGCCCAAGGCCTGAGGCTGTGGGGGGGCCAGTGGGGTCAGGTCCTGGGCCACCCCACAGCCTCAGTGGGGTCCGGTCCTGCAATATGGGGCAGTGCACGGTCCCGGTGTTCGGGACCGTGCACTGCCACCGACAGGCTTCTCAGTGAGGGGGCGGGTCCTGTGACTCACCTCCCCTCCCGGCCGCGTCCATAGTAACAGGCGGCAGGAGGGGAGGTGAGTCACAGGAGGCGTCTGTGTGTGTGTGTGCAGTGCACACATCGAAACTCCCTGGCAGCGGTCCTCTGGCTGGGTAAGTCCGAGAGCCAGGGGGCGTAGGGGGGGGCGACGACGACTAGGGGTTGTGTACTCCTCTTTTTCATGTAATTAGACAAGTGGATTATAATGGGGAATATTACACTGTAATGTCCCCTATTATAATCAATTTCTCTGTTGTGTACTGCTATTTCATTTAATTAGACAAGTGGATTATAATGGGGAATATTACACTGTAATGTTCCCTATTATAATCTATTTCTCTGATTAAATGATTACAGACAGGCCTCTGTTCTAACAAAGCTTGAGACTATGTTAGAATGTGTGACCAGTGACGTGGTCACACATTTTCATGTAATCTCGCCCAGTTTTTCAAACACCGTCATCAGGGAGGTATGGCCGGTACCCATGTGAGGGGTCTCGGAGGCCTCTTACATGGGTATCAACTCTACCGGGGCGGCATGGCAGAGGTGACAGGGGAGGGGGTGGAGGACGCCGGGCCATTTTATCTGTTGTGTACTGCTATTTCATGTAATTAGACAAATGGATTATAATGGGGACTATTACACTGTAATGTTCCCTATTATAATCTATTTCTCTGATTAAATGATTACAGACAGGCCTCTGTTCTATCACAGTTTGAGACTAAGTTAGAATGTGTGACCTGTGACGAGGTCCCACATTTAAATGTACTCTTGCCTAGTTTTTCGGCGGTGCAATAGGTGACGAATTCCAACGCTTTCTCCGCTGTTCCAGGGCAGATCGGCATCGCAAATCGCATGCACAGGGAACCGATCTGCCCTGGAACAGCTGATCGGCCCTGCAATGTCACTTCTATCCGACTTTGTGAGTGCGGTGAAATGTGAGATCGCAGTCGGAGAGAAGTGACATTTCAGGACCGATCAGATCGGTTCTCCTGCACATGCGATTTGCGATGCCCTGGTACAGCTGGGAAAGTGCTGGAATGCTTCACCTATTGCCGGTCACACATTCCACCGTTGAAAAACTGGGCGGGATTATGTCACCGGTCACACATTGTAACGTAGTTACAACCTTTGATAGAACACCGCCATCAGGGGGGTATGGCCGGTACCCATGTGAGGGGTCTGGGCAGCCTCTTACATGGGTATCAACTGTACCGGGGCGGCATGGCAGAGGTGACAGGGGAGGGGGTGGAGGAGGCCGGGCCCCAGCAGCAGCAGGTAAGAAGAGTTGGGAGGAGGTACAGGGAAAGGGACCCCGGCGACCAGACCAGCCCACCTGGGACCCTGCAGAGCCCACCATAGAGAGTCTCAGGTGGGCTATGCAGGATCTATGGTGTGCTCTGCAGGGTCTCAGGTAAGTCCAGCACGCTACTGCAACATTAGAGACCGCTGGGGGGGTGCGGGGTCAGTGTAATCCACTCCCGCGCACCCCCCCGGCTTGGGAGGGGGGCCCAAGATAAAATCTTGCACCAGGGCCCTTTGGTTTTTAGGTCCGCCAGTGGCTGTGGCAAACAAAGCTAGCAGAGTACTGTCTTGTATTAAAAAGGGAATATACTAGACATGTGCACCAGCAAAAAATTTGTTTCGTTTCGTTTTGTTTTGATCCGGATTTTGCATTATTTAGTTTTTCGGATTTGGGTCCGAAATTTGGAATTCGGACGAAATTCGTTAGCAGTAGTCAGGTCGAAATTTTGTTTTTGGACGAAATTTGGAGGGCACGTGGCCTGGTAAGGCGCAGGGAGGGGGGGGGCGCTCGATCGTCCCCCCCTTTCATGCCCTGCCAGGCCAGTGCTCAGATCAAGGGTCTGGTAGGACTGTTAGGGGGGTTTTGTTTCCCCATTTTTGGGGGCTGGGGTTCCCCCTTAAAATTCCTACCAGACCTAAAGGGTCTGATAGGATTTTGGGGGGAACCCCACACACTTTTGTTTGTGTTTTAACTTGAGGGGGTCCCTCTTAACATTCCTACCAGACCTAGAGGGTCTTGTATGAATTGGGGGGGAACCTCACGCTTTTTTTTTTCATCTTCTGCAAACTATTCAAAAAAATGATTTTTTTTTTCCTGTCATTTTGCTGTCCATAAACAAAATTTCGACCGGACTACCGCTAAAAAATGAAAATGTGTCCAAAAACGAACTTTCAACTGGACTACCGCTAACGGTATTCGGACGAAATTTCGGAAATCGGAAATTCAGATTTGTTTGCATTCGTTTTAGCTGTAATTCGTAATTCGGATACATCCGAATCTCCGAATTTCGGAAATTTCGTCCAAATTTTGATTCGGAACTAAACGAATCGCACATGTCTAGAATATACTGTAGAGATAAAGCAATAATTTTGCCACTTTATACATCACTGGTTCAGCCTCCTCTTGAGTATGCGATTCAGTTTTGGTCCCCTATCCACAGAAAAAATGTCCGTGAGGTAGAGAGAGTCCAGAGAAGGGCAACTAAACTAATTAAGGGGCTAGAGGACCAAAAATATGAGACAAGGTTGCTAAATTTAAACTTGTTCACACTAGAAGTGAGGCGATTAAGAGGGGACATGATTTTAATTTTAGATTGTAAGCCCTCAGGGGCAGGGCCCTCCTTACCATCTTGTCTTGAATTGTATTGTATTGTGATTGTAATGTCTTCCTTATATTGTAAAGCGCTGCGCAAACTGTGGGCACTATATAAATGCTGTAGTATAATAATAATAATAAACATTTAGTGGTTATGGCAACATCAGCAAGAAACTTTTTTACACTAAACTCCATAACAAAGACTAGAGGTCACCACCTAAAATTGGTGGAGAAAAGATTTAACCACAAAGCGCGTAGGGGTTTCTTTTTAATTAGAGCGATTACATTTCGGAACTCGCTGCCACAAGCAGTGGTATCAGCTGAGAGTATTGATTCATTCAAAAATCAATTAGATACCTTCCTCAGAGACCATAACATACAGGTGTACAGGTACTCTTTAAAAACTAGATCACACAGGGACTCATGTACACACATACGCATGCACAATCACACACAGACACACAAAGGTTGAACTTTATGGACCTTTGTCTTTATTCAACCTCAAATACTATGTAACTGTGTAACTATGTAACCTTATTGTAAGTCCCCAAATCCCAGCCCACCATCTCCAGCAGTGTCCTTGAACAGGCAGACATCTCTTCTGCAGCTGCTGGAGCTGAAGAGAAAATTGTCCTCTAATCTCCAATATGCCTAGCATAGTATCTGAATGCCAGCTTGAGAAAACTGCTGACATTGCAGGTGTTCCATTCCAGCTCGAAGAGTCACCCCTTTCCATGAGTCTATGGACTGTGCTGCACCACAGTGCCATTTTGTCTCCAAGAAGGTCATCACTGCCCTCCACCAGCACATGAAAGGTAATGTCTTCTTGTTACTGAACCATGGAGCTAGTGTCAGGGTTCATATAATCACAGGCCTGTGGTCCAGCAAGCATGGGAAGGGATGTTATATCTCATTTATGGCCCACTAGGTAAATTTACCGGCAGCTGGAAAGGATGCAGGGCAAAGCACGCTGCTAAAGCTGGTGGTGCTGTTCTGTGTCTTAAACCTTGGTGATATGATGACAGTGAAGTCATCTATAACCCCTTCTCCTCCAGGGCCTTATCTGGTGACTCCTCAGTACCACCAGTCCCCCCAAGCAACCCAGAGTCTATGCAAACCCTTAGGCAAAAAGCTTCCAGTCCCGCAGTCTGCCCTCCCTGTATAAGTGTGAAATAGTGAAAACCCCTTTGCTAGACCAGTTAACAGTGCCCCGGAGATGGAGAAGCTCGGGCAGGCGTCCATTGCGCCACAGCGGTGTATGTCTGGTCAGGGCGCCGATGCCAAGGGCTAGTTTAGCCGCATCCCACACCTGTCCCATCAGCTTCAGTGTAGGGTATATAGAGTAAGTTTTACCATATAGGTCACTATCTAAATATTGTAAAGGGCTTAGCCCCTGGAACAGGTGGAGAAGAATACGGAAAGACTGCGGTTGATGTGCCCCAGCTGTCCAAAATGTAAAGTGTTGCAGCTGTGAAGCTAGGAAGAAGAACCATGGACAAGGGAGGGCAAGCCCCCCCGAGGTTTTAAAATGCATCATTATACGTCTCCTTAAGTGCAGGTAGGAGAGTAGTAAGGTAAGTTTTATATACCTCAACCGGGAGCCCGTCCGGACCAGGCGCCGTACCACTGGGGAAGCTAGCCAGCGCCACCTCCAGCTCCTCCAGAGTAATGGGGGCCTCCAGATCCATGCTGTCTTCCGGTGACAAGGATGGAAGGGGAACATTTTCCAGGTAGGACGAAAGCTCGGGGTCAGAATAACTAGCCTTAGTTTGATACAGGGATGCATAAAAGGATCGGAAAATCTCGGACACCATTCCCTGGCTCGAATAGGTAACCCCCAGAGAGTCGGAGATAGCGCCAATATGGCTAGAGGGTTGTTGGGCTCTAGCTACCTGAGCCAGGAGTTTACCTGTCGCGTCCCCCTCAGCCCAGAAGACCCGCTTGGTAAAAAATAGTTTATTCTGGGACTGCTCCTCCAACAGGGTATTTAGAGAGCCTTGTGCGGTCAGCCAGTCAGCCTCAGAACCTGTCATGGGATTGGCCACATAAGCCCTTTCACTGTCAGCAACCAGCTGGCGGGCCAGAGTCAGGGCCCGCCTAGTCTTGGATTTAACAGCACTAACATTTTTAAGGAAGGTACCCCTAAGGTAGGCCTTCAGCGTATCCCACACCACCCCAACAGGCGCAGAAGGAATATTCACAGACAAGAAAAACCCAATGTCACTCTCCAGTGCTGTGTGATCCGGAAACAATGTCAGCCAAAACGGGTGCAAGCGCCAAGGGAGCACGGATCTACGGGTGCCCAGGCGCAGCTGGACAGTGAGCATGGAATGATCCGAAAGGCACCTCGGGTGTATATCAACCATTTTGACATAGGTAAACATCTCCGAGGTGCCCAGGGCAAGGTCAATGCGCGAAAGGGAGTTATGCGACCTAGAATGGCAAGTGTACTGTAGGTCTGTGGGGTGGGAGGCGCGCCACAGATCCACCAGCCCCAGCTCCACACAGAGCTTGCTGAGAGGTGTTGCGAGTGGCACATCCATTGTCAACCGGGAGGGAAAGCTGTCGAGGCTAGGATTCAAAACACCATTAAAGTCCCCTACCACTAGGACAGGGATCGGTAGCTTATCCGCTAGGAAGTGAGCTAAGTCTTTAAGCAAAGCACTGGAGAATGGCGGCAGGATATAGACAGATGCAATAACACAGGTTAGCTCTAGGATAGTACAATATAGGAACACATACCGTCCCGCTCCATCCACCCTCATCTGCGTACAAGAGAAGGGCAAGTCCCTATGGACAAGAATGGAAACCCCTCTAGAATAAGAGGAGTAACAGGAGTGATAGGTTGCCTGGCAGAAACGTCTGCTCATAGCCTCAGAGGTGTCCATAGTTAAATGCGTCTCCTGCAGACAGGTGATAGATGGCTTAGCGCGAAGGACACAGTCCAAGACAGAGCGTCTCTTTGCAGCATCGCCCAGACCTCTCACATTCCAAGAGACAAGTGTTATTAAACGCTCAGACATAGTCATGATACATCACATGACAATCAGGAGCATCCATTAGTAAATATACACAGTAGAGACCAGGTATGGAAACAGCTAGGAGATGCGGCTGGACACAGTGGGACATGTCGATAAGGGGTGGATGTAAAACAAAAACAGAGAGAGAAAAAAAATTATTTTTTTTAGATGAGATGGAAACAGTAAACCAAAAACTGAAGAAACAACGTCCACGCAGGGAAGCCTTCGGGGTAGGGTAGCAACAGTCCATACCACTGGGAGTATCCCAGAACAAAAAAAAAACCATAGGGACTCCTTCCAGTGCGGAAACGCCAACAGTAGAGAGACGGGAGTTCCAAGCCCCGTGACAGTAGGTACAGTCAGGCATCCGTACCACGGATTAAAGCAATGGGCTCAATTAGGAGGCAAAGCTGAGCGGTCAGGTGTTAGAGGAAGCCCGACGGCGGTCAAACTTATCCAGCCACGACGATGCTTGTGCAGGGATGTCAAAAAACTGTGTTTCTCCGTTAGCGACCACTCGGAGCCTCGCCGGGTAAAGCATGGAATAGGACAGGCGTAGTTGCTGGAGACGTTTTTTAACCTCCTGGAATTTTGCTCTGCGCCGCTGAACCTCCTGGGAGAAATCTGGGAACAGCATAACCTTAGAGCCAGCCAGAGTAATTTCTCCAAGATCACGCGCCTTTCGCAGAATACGCTCCTTATCACGGTAATTGAGGAGCCGGATCACCAGGGGTCTAGGAGGGTTTCCAGGTGGCAGCGGGCGAGATGCAACCCTGTGGGCTCTTTCCACAGCAAATAACGGGGACAGGTAATCTTTCCCAAATACTTTGCTTAGCCAGGATTCAATAAAATCGGTAGCATTGGCCCCTTCAGCTCGCTCTGGTATGCAGACAGCGCGGATATTATTGCGGCGTAGCCGGTTTTCGATGTCATCATTTTTCAGGGTATTCGCAGATATGTCATGCAGTGCCGCCTTGACATCAGCAATCAGGGGAGAGGCAGAGTCCTCCAGGTCACTAACCCTGCTTTCCTGGGCAGAGGTGCGTTCCCTCACCTTTTGTAAATCATGGCGTATAAAAGTGATATCAGCCCTCATCCCATGCACCTCCCCTGTGAGAGAGGTCAATGCGGAGTTACAGAGCTGTACAGCCGATAGGACATCAGCAATAGTGGGTTCAGCTGGCTTGGCTTTGATTTTGGACGCTTTGGGGGCCTTACTGGTCTTATGAGCAGTACTCACTGTGGCCAAGATAGCGTCCGGCCCATCTGAATCAGAGGCTGAGGATTGCAGCCGATCTGGCAGTAGCTCCCTGTGGGGGGCCCGATCTGCAGAATAGGAGAGCCTCTGCCCCTTAGCAGGGGTGTCAGGATGGCGGGCGAAGCGCTCCAGTCACGCCGCTGTATCCCTGCCTCTGTCCCCTGTCTGCTTACTAGGGGTGGGGAGCGTGTGCTGTGTGCCGCCGTCGCCATCTTGGATCGCGGGAGGGAGGCCCTTACCGTCCTTCTTCTTGGACATCTCCCGGTCTCAATGTGGCCGCAGGAAGCCCGAAAACGGAGTGCGGGTGTCAGCGAGACCTAGGCAATCGGCTAGTGTAGGATAGACGTGTACCGGAAAGCCCGACGGGTATCTTTCAGGATAAAGTGCGGGAGAGCTCCCCTACAGACGTCTGCTCACATTCGGCTGCTGGCCACGCCCCCCTGGTACTGCTGTATTTAAGCCAATCAGTAATGCAAATAAATAAATTATACATCCAAAATATGTGACACCAGATTACAGTGCTGGTACGTAACACCTCATACAGCTTATAATTAGGCACTTATATAGATCTATTGGTAAATAGATACTAAAACATGTTAAGTCTTAAAAATTGCACACGTCCAGGAAATGGCAAAAAACTACTTAGCCCAAAATCGCCCATAGGCAATCATTCAAAAGCCTTTGCCGCTCAACAATTTAGAGTTAACAGTGAGTGGCAGTACTACAATTATTTTGCTAACTCCAATGTTCATGGTGATATGTAATGTGTGTGGTGCAATCATCATTTTTGCATGTAGGTGCATCCGGCGTGGTTAACAAGCCACCTATGTGGTAGAATAGAGGAAGTGACAGGCCTTCTTTATGCAGACATTAGGGGTCTATTAGACCTCTGATGTTACCTATGGAACCCAAAGAAGCTGATGAACCACAGATCATGCTCCACCAGTTTTTTCTCCAGCCACAGCAGCTGGAGAAATGACAGCCTGAAACTGTAAGTGATGATATCTGTCCAGTGTCAGTGATCATAAGGGGGTCAAACAATCATCAGTGATCATAAGGGAATCAAACAATAGAAGTATGCTGATCTTATGATCCACCCTCCAAAACACTGTCCGTTCCAGTCCTTGGCACAGGAGGACAGCAGAATAGTTGGCAGCATTGGTGGGGGGTCCACACTCCGCAGCTGCTTAGAAGTAATAGGGCATCTCTACAGATGCCCAAACACTTGTATGTGAAAGTTGAGTGCTGGCTGAAGAGATTGGATCCAAGATCATAGCTGCTGCAGGAGCTGGGGTCTTCGTATGACCACTTCAGGACTGCACCGTTTATATACATATGGTGATCCTGAAGAGGTTAATGTATTTTAAATCATGCTAAAAATTACTGAAAAATTACCTTTTCATCAAATTCTACATATATTCACAGTTTCATTGCTTGTCCTGCCAACATTACTAGCATATACTGCTTATAACTATTGAAGAGAACTGACAAAACTATTTTTTTCAAACCTGTTTATTTTAAAATATTCTTCTAGGGAGTTACATTCAAAGATTTTGATTAATTATTACCCTTTTTGAAATTAGTTAGCTTTAATATCCTCCCTGTCTTTAAGGTAAATTAATAGGTTAATAAAAGACACATAATTATATACAATTTTACAAGACATTTAGTATTAGGAAAACCAAGTCATCCTGAGAGCTGTAATATCAAAAACCTGAAGCCATCCTAGCTATACATTAAGTTAAACATAGGCTGTATTTAACAGTAATAATTCCCCCTTTTTCTGAGAGATAATTTGAAAGAGCAAGGAAGGTAACCACGGGTTGCTTATGGTGTTTCTGTGGCATAGTAAACCTGTTAGTTTGCCTAGTATGGACAAAGTAGGTTTACTTGAAAGTAACTTTAATGTGTAGAATTTCATTGATTGTTAAATTTCCTTTGGCTTTATTGATGTCCAAATTATTTTTGCCAATACTGTCCTGTGGAAGGCAGAAATTAAGAAAGCATAATATACTACACTGATATTTATTTAGAGAAGACTAAAGGACAATTGCATTATATCAATATATTTATCTGCATAACTAAATGTGTGTGATAGATACATACATACTGTATGTATAAAAGTTCCCTGACAACAACACATGCAGAATATTCTAATACAAACCAGAATTCATTATTTTGTAAGTTAGGGCACATTGTGTAACAAAACAGCCCCCTATCATCACACTACAGCTATAATGCTTGACTATTGATATGATGCTCTTACTGTAGAAAACATTATTTGCTTTTTGACAGGTATAATTATCTCCTGTCATCCAAAAGTTGTGATTTTTGTCTGATCTGTACTTAGTGTATTGCACAAAAAAGCTTGGGGTTCATCCACGGGCTTTCTGGTATTCTCTAGTGAAGTTACTTTTGCCTGTTATGTTTCGGATTGTGGCACAATGAACACTAGCTATATCTGAGGCAAGAGAACACCAGTTTTGGTGGGTTTTTTTTTCTTTGCAACTTCCCAAATTATTGAGAAATGGTGTCAGGCAGGGCAGGTCATTTTTGTGTTTGTTGGAGGTTTGTGCTGGCTTTCTGACTGGTAAGAGTCAAAGTAAATTTAAAATGATCAAGTTTGGGGCATGGCCAGTGCTCGAGCAGTATGGCTGCCTGAGATGGAGCTCAACGCTCAAGCTTGCACCGGATTGCTCAGATATCATAAACAGGTCACTATACCTGCTTCTCTTCTCACACAGCATACACAGCATCCTCCAGCATGACCCGAAAGAAAAAAGATGGACTTTTGCCAACACCATGCACCTAACTGTTCTCACAAACTTTTTCCTACTACCTTCTTTGCAAATGGTCCAACAAAAACAGCTGGAGTTACGATAGCAGTTAAACGCTCTAATGCCTTTTCACTCTTGGACCTTATAATTGATCCTTCGGGAAAACATATAATCTTGAACTGCTCCCTCAATTTAAAAATCTACACCCTAGTCAACCGGTACTCCCCAAATACCAACCAAATTAGATTCTTGAATAAGCTTTTTAAGAAAACATTGTCCAAGCATGGATTTTTCTTAATCTGTGGTGATTTCAAGCTAGTTCCGGACAGACTGATGGATTCCTCTTCTCCCTCTAAGGGCTTCCTGCCTTCTCTACAACCCCTTCTACTGAGAGAGAAGGACTTTAAATTCCACTCCGCTACGTACTCAATTTACCTATTTGTGGTTGACTGTGGCTTACTCCCTTTGGTTACGGACTCTTCCATTCATAACATTTCATGGTCAGACCACGCTTTGTTTCCATCACTGTGGCAGATGGACTTCCTTCTACAGCATCCTATGTTTGGCACAACAACGAATCTCTCCTCCAATCTCCTAATACTATGAAACTACTCACCAACCATCTCCAAGAATTCTTTACTTTTAATACTCCTTCTGTGACGGATACATTCACCTTTTGGAATGCCAACAAGGAGTATATCTGTGGTATTCTAAAATAACTTGGAGCTATAGCTAAAAAGCAGATGCTGCAGACCGTTATCCCCCTTTCTGAAATACGTTCTCTAGAGACCCAAAATAAATCCTGTCCTGATCCCACTACTTCCATTCTGAACAAATTAAGATTTGACCTTAGAAAAGTCTTAATAGGCCAAGTTTTGCTTCACTTTAGAGCCAATTTTTATAGGGATGCACCGATATATCGGCCGAAAATGGCAAAATGCCGAAAGTGCCATTTTCCTGCCGATACATTGGCGCATGCGTGATTTCTTTCCTCCCCGCTGGGCGCTGCTCTGTGTCCCAGCGGGGACAAGAGAAAGTGACAGCTGGCCGAGCACTGCAGGACAAGAGCGCTATGAGCGGCCAGTGTCTCTCCTCCCACACCGCTCGGCCACCTATCACAGTGCGGCAGAGCCGTGTGGGGGCAGAGACATCGCTGTCACAGGAGGCTGGGCTCTCCTCTCGCACCGCTCACTCAGCCTCCTGTGACAGTGTGTGTCAGAGAGAGCAGGCTACACACACTCAGCGGTCAGTGATCGCTGAGTGTTTGGAGATAATTGAGGATATGGTATGGTTAATATATCCTCAATTATGAATGAATGGGAAGTAATCTATATCCACTCCTGTTCATTCATAATTGTGGTTATTGTAAACATACTATATTCTCAAGTTATTAATGAACAGGAACACTCAGAGGATTCCTGTTCATCGATAACAGGGGATACAGAAAAAGAGATTGAGGACTCTGTGTTCTCAATCTCTTTTTCTATTTTAAAAGGAAAATATCACAGGTCTGTTTAGACCCCTAATATTTCCCCGAAGCCCCTAAAAGTAAAGTAAAAAAAAATATATTTAATAAAAAAATGAATATAAAAACATTTAAAAGTTTATAAAAAATAAATAAAAATA
>NW_017307782.1:125537-155939 GCF_000935625.1 Nanorana parkeri
AAATAAATATAAAAAAATTTAAAAGTTTATAAAAAATAAATAAAAATAAAAAATATTTAAAACATGTAAAAAATTAAAATAAAAACATATTCGGTATCGGTTTTGGCCTGACAATTTTTTTATTTTTCGGTTTCGTTTCGGTTTTTACATTTCTCTTTTGGTGCACCTCTAAATTTTTATTCTAGTGACAACAAAGCGAGTAGAAATCTGGCCTGCAGATTGAAACAACAAAAATGTAACACTAGAACTCCTATTCTTCTCCACCCTACCTCAAACCATAAAATTTGGCATCCACAAGAAATGGCTGATTCCTTTAGTTCTTAAACTGTATAATCTAAAAGATGACTCCTCTACCCCTCAACCATCTGAATCTGATATCTCACTTTTTTTGCATAAAGTAAACTTGCCATGTTTGTCACAATCTCAACTTGATCAACTAAATTCTCCCTACACTCTTCCTGAACTTAAAACTATGACTATAAAATCTATGCCCTCAAACAAACTTTTCAGGAAATGTTTCCACCTGAGATGCTTAAGGCCTTGATTGTGACCATTGCCAAGCCAGGAAAGTCACCAAAACACTTCACAAAATGTTTGCCCTATTTCTTTATTAAACTCTGGTCTTAAAATTTACATCAAACTACCGGCTTATCTTCTGGCTGCTATGGTGCCTGATTTGATCCACCCACACCAAACTGGCTTCACTAAGGGTCGTGAAGACCCAGATGCCACTAGGAGAGTAATTAATGGCATACACTATGCAAAATCTACCAGAACATTTTCTCTGCTTCTTGCTTTGGAGGCAAGAAGGAGAAAGATAGAGAGAAGTCAATACCACCAAACCCCAAATTCTAGATCTGGGCAATGATGCTGAGACGAAGGAAACCCAACAATTAAATTTTACTTTTGTATGGTCCACATCCGGAAACCCTGGACCTTATACACCTGGACATTATACATACCAGCTCCTCAACTCAACTCTTTACACATAATAATCTACCTTTTCTAGACCAATTCAAGCATGCATTGGACAATCTCAAGAAAACAGCCCTTTCCTGGTAAGCCAGACTGGATTCCTTTAAGATGCTGATTCTCCCCCAGCTTCTATACTTTTATAAAACTCTCCCAATATTTCTACCTCAATGGTATTTTTGTTCCCTCCAATTTCATCTAAAACGTTTTATTGGCAGAACAAAAGGGCTAGGTGTACACACTCCCTATTAATTAAACATAGAATTGTTGGTGGCATGGGCTACTCTGTTGGTGTCATGGGCTACTCTGACCTCAGAGATGACTATTTGACTATTATATTTTTGTATTATTATTATATATTGTCAGGGTTCCACACTGACTTAACTGGTTTGCAGAATTCTGGCTTGGCTGCCATTTTACCCACCTTTGATTCATCCTTTGCCTGAGCAGACTCTAACGTTGCTCACTACTCCCAGGCTCCCTCTTATGGACATACAGGAGAGCATCATCTGAGAGAGTCAGATGGGAGTTTCCTGTCTCTGAGTGATAATGTCACCCCACTCACTATATAAACCACTTAGTGCAGTCTGACCTTGCCCTTGCGTGGTCCTACCTGCTAGTGCATTATTGCAGCTCTGAGTATTCTGATTCTATGTATGACCCAATCCTGGCTGACGTGCTCCTTTGGTTTCTGCTCCTGGCTTGTTCCTGACAAAGTTGACTTCCTGTTTCCTGCTCCTGGCTTGTTCCTGACAATGCCGGCTCCTGACCAAGGCTTGTTCCGGTTTATGATTTTTGCTTGCTCCTATGGACACTGTTCTTAATAAATGTTTTAACTAGCACATTATGCTTGTCTGGTTTTCAATGTGCTCTGACACATTTATATATATATATTATTATTATACTTGTCCCAACTTAACTTAACTGGTTTACTTCCTCTAAAGATAAACAGTGGTGTCATTTGGAACGATCTCTGATACCTGGGGGTAATCTATATAATTACTTACTTTCGTGGAAGTGGAAATCTTCCTCTCCATTAACCTTCCCACTTCCTATCCAGGCATCTCTCTTGGTATGGAGCACCTCACTTTCCATCAATTTCACCCACTCCCCCCTTGCACCTTTTCCCTTCCTTCTTAAGGTACTGGAGCTTTTGATCTCATATTTATCCCTTAAGCAATGGTTAGATAATGGTATACAAACACTTCAAGACATTTGTATGGGCCCTACTCTCAAAGCATTTCCCACGATCTCACTAGCAATTGACCTTCCACAAAGAGAATACTATAAATATCTAGAAATATCCCATTTTCTTTCACAATCTAATGTTATCCATATTCCGTTTCCCGTGATGGTGTGGACTTACAATACCTCTCCTGATTCAAAGACTAGGGGTATATCTCTATTCTACACTTTATTTTTGGTGAAAGACATTTTATCCTTAAGTAAAGAACTGCTTGCCTGGGAACGGGATCCTGAAACTTCTTTCTCCCATCCTAGCTGGCTCCTAGCATTTAGGGAGACCTGTAGGGCCACAAGGTATATTGATATGTGGGAATTGTTACAAAAAAAAACGTTACTATGATGGTATTTGACTCCCTAGCGAATAGCCAGATTCTCTTGTTCCGCTTCTCCTAAATCCTGGAGAGGATGTGACCAAGTTGGCAACCTGTTGCACACTTTTTGGTCTTGTAGTTCTCTTGCCAGTTTTTGGCAAAACAATTTAACTCTGTTGACACCTACCCTACCATGATACACATCCTTTTAGCTGCCAAACAAACTATTGTTAGAAATTAAAAAAAGCTATTTTGCTGTGTGCACCACTGAAAACATTAGGATAATACAGCTTTACTTCGAATATGAATGGATAAGGGACCCACGAGGGAAATAAATTACAACAATTTCATAATAATTGGAATTTATAGATTCTTTAGTCTCAGTCCTCATCATCGCCTCCTTGGCAGACCATACTTTTTCTTTATTGCTCTTCTACTGCTTTAAATATACCCATAGTAAGATGTATTGGGACACATTGTTTAAACCTGTTCATGTTTTTATTTATGCTCTGTTATGTTTTCCTGTTTCCACTGGTTCCTGCTTTTTGTGTTTGTTTAAACCTTATGTGACAGGACAGTGCCGTGTCACTATGGAGATTGCTGTGTTTGGCGCCCAGGCCAGAGGGGCTGATAGGGTCCAGAAAACATATAGGGGTCTATTCACGAAGCTGCCGAAGGATCTGGCTGTAGCTTCGGGCCGATCCTTCGGCTAGCTTCGGCCCCAGGACCCCTTCGGTTCAGTAGAACCGAAGGGGTGCTGTACGGGCTATTCACAACTACATATTGCCATTTCAAAGTGTATACCATTGGGTAACAAAAACAAAAGATCAAAGGCTAAACCGATATGCTCAGCATGTTCGGCCGACCCGAAGCCACACGAAGCAAGCCGATGTACGGCTGATTTCAGCCGATGTACGGCTGAAATTAGCCGTACCAGCCTGAAGTGAATAGCCGAACAGTGATCGGCTCACTTCACTTCAGATCGTTAATTCACTCGGCTGCCCTCGGCAGCTTCGTGAATAGACCCCATAGTGTTACAGGGAAGGAGCTGGGTTTCCAGTCCTTACCTGGTTTTCTGGAGTATAACTGGGATCTGGGTCTCTGGAGATTTCTAAGAGTCTTGGGTGGGATGAAATCTCCAGTCCTGCCAAGCCAGATTGTCCAGGTGGCCCTTACAAGAGAGTGGACAGAGAGGGAGAGGCAGTCAGTGGTGCAGGAGGACATGCAGAGTGTGGGAGACTGTGTGTATGTGACACACGAGACTCTGAGCTGGAGTCTGGAGAGGCCGAAAGGGTCTGTGGCACACGCGGTGTGTGGGCGAGGCCGAAAAGGTCTGTGGCACACGAGGTGTGTTTGGAAAAGTTGGGAGGACCACCATCACACAGGGAGGTGTGAAGCGGTGGGGTGTCTGGCCATGAGCTGGCTGAGGCTCTAACCCCGAGGTGGGACATGCAACCAGTACTGAGCTAAATCTTGCATGTTGCTGGTAGATGCACCCTGTTTATATTTATTTGCTGAAAAGAAGCAATGTAAGTTGTACTGTTTAGAAGAAAATAAAGTTTGATTTGCTGTTACGGCTGGCTAAGGATCCTTAAATATCCTAAATCTTACATTTAATAAAAAAACGTATTTAAACAAATAAAAAAAAATGTATCAGGGTTATTTTTCTCAGTCCTAACTTAGTTAAATCAGCTGACATTACTACACATGTAATAGGGTTGTTTAGTCTTCCAGCTGGGTTAAATATTGGGCATCATTTGTCTTTTTTTTTCTACTGTTGTGCTTTTTTGGCTGTCAGTATCTTTTCATGACTCATTACTAACACCTGCTGCCTGCATCTGTCTCAGTCTATGCCTATGTCTTGTTTCTTTTCTGATCAGTGCCTGAGGATATTTAAAGATGCATCTTCCCATGAGACATTGCTGATTTGGTGGAGTTGATTTACTAAAGAAGTAAAGCCTACATGTGGTTATGACCTAGTTCAGATTTTTTTCAACAGACACATGACTTGATTTTTTTCAGTTTTGTATAAAATAAAATGTCAATTACACTTAAATCACTTCTCACTATAGGCAAATGTTGTCTTCAAATTTGGATGGAGTAGGGAATCTATACCCCATTGGGGAGATTTTCCTCCACTTCCTGTTAGAATATCTCCAAAGTAAAGGAATAGCCCTCTTAGACTGTTGTCAAGTAAAGTGTCCCCATTGGAAGATTTCCCCTCTGTTCCTGTTCTGGTGGCAATTCATAATTGTTGTTTCTTCCTCACTTTCAGTCCTAGTGACAATGGTCACCAAGACAAAATTGAAAGAGTGAATCTCCCCAACAGGGAGAAAAAACCTAGTACAAGAAACATTATCAAAATGGCTTAAATAGTCAAAACTAGTAAGAATTGTACCCAAAACAAAAAACATGTTATTAATCGGAGAATAATTCCACCCCGAAGTGTACATTTATCAAAACCCACAATACACCAACTTCACATACAATTTATAAACATATTGCAATAGGTCTGCTTCTAGTCAATATAAATTATCTATTATCTCAAATTAATCACTGTATTAGGCTCTATATGGCATTCACCCATTGGTTGGATAGTTATATCATGCTACAGTATACTTCTCGATACTATTGGGAAGATGGACACTGTATAGACGAACAAACATACTTGGTGAGATGGTTTTTGTACCCTTTATGCAAGATGATGTTTACTCTCTATTGACTATGACCACAGATATTTGGCACTGTGACACTGCAGATCATATTTGACTTTTATATGTACTGTTTCTGGACAGATTATTACACAACTGGCCTTTATGTTATTGTTCCTTAGACATTGCAAGTTGTATATCCTATTTTTCTGGAGAATTTTAACTCCTTGAATTTAGCATCATCATGATTGTTACACTGAGATGTTGCACTGAGTTTTGCCTTTTATGCATTTGGGCTGAAACATTATTTAATATTATTGCAATTGTTTAATGGAATAGTTGCATGTATTTTTAATCTTCATTTTCCCTGTGTTACTACCTTTTACATTTGTATGATGCATATACAGTATATGCATACCCTGAAAATGAATCATCCATTTCTTCATTCATAAAAAGGTGATGTACTTATTTACAACCTTATGGATATCTGATTCCATTTTACTCATCTTTAATACTTACCCACACATCCTAGTGGATTTTACAGGTGAAACTCGAATAATTAGAATATTGTGCAAAAGTTCATTTGCAACTTAAAAGGTGAAACTAACATATGAGATAGAGTCATTACATGCAAAGCAAGATAGTTCAATTTATCAAAGAGATTTGTCATAATTGTGATGATTATGGCTTACAGCTCATGAAAACCCCAAATCCACAATCTCAGAAAATTAGAATATTGTGAAAAGGTGCAATATTCTAGGCTCAAAGTGTCCCACTCTAATGAGCTAATTAAGCCTTAAGTCTGTGTTGATTTGGGGAGCCATGTCATCTGCTGGTGTTGGTCCACTGTGCTTCATTAAGTCCAGGGTCAACGCAGCCGTCTACCAGGAGATTTTGGAGCACTTCATGCTTCTTTCCGCAGACGAGCTCTATGGGGATGCTGACTTCATTTTCCAGCAGGACTTGGCACCTGCCCACACTGCCAAAAGCACCAAAACCTGGTTCAATGACCGTGGGATTACTGTGCTTGATTGGCCAGCAAACTCGCCTGACCTGAACCCCATAGAGAATCTATGGGGTATTGCCAAGAGAAAGATGAGAGACATGAGACCGAACAATGCAGAAGAGCTGAAGGCCGCTATTGAAGCATCCTGGTCTTCCATAACACCTCAGCAGTGCCACAGGGTGATAGCTTCCATGCCATGCCGCATTGAGGCAGTAATTGCTGCAAAAGGGGCCCAAACCAAGTCTATCTCATATATTAGTTTCACCTTTTAAGTTGCATTAGTGAAATAAATTTACTTTTGCACGATATTCTAATTATTCGAGTTTCACCTGATTATACTAGCAAAGAGACCTTCTTAATCAATCTTAGGCCCCTATCGCATATGCATACAGGGCCAATTTAGACAGGAGGCAATGGGGGTGATTTACTAACCTAAACACACACACACACCAGGTGTGTGTGATTTTCAAACAGCAAAACGTATTTATCAACCAAAAAGTCTCTAAAAGCATATTTCCACTAATGCCATATATGGAAAAATCATGCACATGATGCATATATAATGCTGCTTCACAGTTTAGAAAAAAATGGTTAGCTCATGCATTTACATTGCTGCATTCATCAACGCAAGCAACATAACATAGAGCTAATTTACACAACATCACCTTGCAATTCATTGCAGGGCTTTGCACAACACACCTGCTGGGTGTGTACACACTACAAAGGTGTTTCGATTCCTCCCATAGATCATGCTGGGAGGGAACACACTACAGAGGTGTATACACGTTCGTGGTGTGTTTAAAAGGTTAGTAAATCAACCCCAATGTCTCTGGAGTGTGGGACCAGATTACCCAGTGGAGCCCACACAAGCACAGGAGAACAATATTACTTTATTATGTTACTTTAAAATATATCTAAAATCAGCATTTTGTTTCAGTTAGTGATGGAGGGGGGGGATATTCCTGTCCGTTTTTTGGTCTTTTGTGTCCTATTGTGGAGTGTTCTTTCACTTCCTTTCCTATGGAAATAATATGAAGTGATAAGAAATCTCCCGAAAATGAGGAAAATTCCCTCTTCAACAGTTAAAATCAAAACAAGTGTCCCCCAATATAAGATTTTCTAGCTATTTCCATTCTAAATGGCATCTCAAACGTTTGGATTCTCCATCACTTTCTGTCCCAGTAAAATTGGTCACCTTGACAAATATAGAGAATATATTGTATCCTAGCAGGGGCGTCCCTAGGCAGGGTGTCACTAGACTGTCGTCATCCCGCATGCGCGACCATCTGACCATCTTGTATTTTGGGTTAGCCTTATATATTTTTGTGCATTCGTTTTCTGATCTGGTTCCTCTCCTGGTCACCTAATTTAATTTCCTCCTATCTCTGCCTCTCCTCACTCGGCTCTCTCTCCTCGCTCTCTCTCTCTCCTCGGCTGTCTCTCCTCGCTCTCTCTCTCTCTCGCCTCGGCTGTCTGTCCTCGCTCACTCTCTCTCTCATTACTGTTGCTCCTCGGTCTCTCTCCTGGCCATCGCTCCTTGGTCTCTCTCCTGGCCATCGCTCCTTGGTCTCTCTCCTGGTCGTCGCTGCTTGGTCTCTCTCCTGGCTTTCGCTCCTCGGTCTCTCTTCTGGCTGTCGCTCCTCGGTCTCTCTCCTGGTTGTCGCTCCTCGGTCTCTCTCCTGGCCGGCGCTCCTCGGTCTCTCAGCTGTCTCTCCTCAGCTGTCTCTCCTCACTCTCTGTTCTCGGCTCTCTCTCCTCACTCTCCTTCCTCGGCTCTCTCTTCTCACTCTCTTTCCTCAGCTGTCTCTCCTCACTCTCTCCCCTGGCTGCCTCTCCATGCTGTCTCTCCCCACCCTCTCTCCCCTCACCCTCTCTCCTGGCTGTCTCTCCTTACCCTCTCTCCTGGCTGTCTCTCCTTATGCTCTTTCTTGGCTGTCTCTCCTCGCTTTCTCTTCTGGCTGTCTCTCCTAGCTCTCATCTGTATATTTTTCCTTACTCTTTTTTTCTTTGTTTCCGCAGGTGAACCCCTCACTTGAATTATCCTTCTGATTTGGTTCCTCTTTTGGTTAACTCATACCACTTCCTCCTGTCTTCTATCCTTTTTCCTGAATCCTCTGATCTCAATCCATAGGTGTCACTAGCACCATGCGAAAATGCCCCAAGTCTCCTCTATGTTCCCCCGGGGTAAGTAACACCCATACTGTAATGCCCTTCATGAGTCCCAACATAAATGTGGATTGTGACTCCTGCCGAGCATTGAAGTGTCCTTTGCCCTTCTCAGACCTCAGGCAAATGGGTAGCATAGAGCAGAGGGAACTCTTAGGCTCCTCCTGGCTCTGACATGTCAAATAACTCAGCCAGGGGAAACCCTGGGAAGACTCACTGTGTGCTGATGCTGCTCACCATAATTTCAGGCAAGCGCTTAGCTGTGTGAAGTTGGCACCCAATGTTTGTAAAACCTGAATACAAATATACCATTTGTTTGTGCTGATTTGTGGCACAATTAATGTTTGTATCGGTTCGGTTTTTGAGATATTGGACATTGAATTAAATTCAAGCCCCACCCACTTTGCAACCCATTTCATTGAATTTTAAAAAGAAATATACAATTTGTTTGTGCTGCATTTGTGCCGATTTGTACAGCAAAAATGAACATTTGTGCCACTTTGGTGTTGGACATTTTGTGCATTTTAATTGCTGAAACCTCGCCCACTTTGCACCCCATGTTATTAAATTTGAAAAACAAACCATTCATTTGTGCTGCGTTTGTGCTGATCTGTGCTGCAAAAATGAACGTTTGTGCCGCTTTGGTTTTAGAGATATTCTGCATTATAGTTGCTTAAATCCCGCCCACTTTGCACTCCATGTTATTGAATTTTAAAAACAAACATACCATTTGTTTGTGCTGCATTTGTGCTTATTTGTGCCGCAAATAATGAATGTTTTAGCCACTTTGGTTTAGGAGATACTGCACATTATATGTTATCAAACCACACTGATTTTGCACCACGTTATTAAATCTTACATACAACTAGATACATTTGTTCCCTGTTTGTGCTAATTTGGTTGATATTGTACATGATGTTTTAGTTAATATGTATACTTTTGCCTGCTGAGATATTACAAATCTGTTTGGCCAGGTGTTTTCGGTCAGCGCTCGTGCACTTGCACTTAACTGTGAATTAAAATACACTATTGTGCTGGATAGAGACACTTTGTGGGTGTTTTAGGGGAAATATAGTAAACCAATAAGGATGCACTGGTACAATTTTTTCAAGACTGAGTACAAGTACCGATACTTTTCCTCAAGTACTAGCTAATACCAATTACCAAAAGTTTGTCCAGTTAGTACCAGTTACCGATCAATTATGAGGACAGTGGAAGAGTGCCAGGGCCCATTCTCAGGTGCAAATGCTGCACCCCTGGTAGTTCTGCAACTGATGCCAGGCTGTACAGGGGCTACAAATCTCAGCAATACATTATATAGCAATGCAGCATACTATCAGCAATAGAGGACTACAGATCCTAGCACTACATTATACAGCACTGAAGAATACCACCAGCGATAGAGGACTACCAATCACAGTAATCCATTAAACAGCAATGCAGATTACCACCACTGATAGAAGACTACAAATCTCAGCAATACATTATACAGCAATTCAGAATAATATGAAGCTACATACTCTGTGTTGCTCACCAGGGCTATGCAGCATTTCAGGAGGCGGTGTGGGGTCTGACTTAGTGATGGGCTCAATGTTCCAGCAGAACGTGAGTTCGACTCGAACATCGGCAGTTCATGTGTTCGGCGTTCCGCACAAGGCACTGTGCCTTGTGAGCCCTGATTAGCTAAAGCCTTGCAGCTGACCACAGGTCAGGTGTAAGACTTTGCCCAATCAGGACAAAGAAGACTGTGAGAGCCATGATTGGGCAAAGTCATGATGACTCTGCCTAATCATGGCTCACCTGTTACAACTGTAAACAGTTATATATATACTGTAAACTAATATAGAGGGGTATAACCTATTCTGGAGGGACAGATGTGGGAGAAGGGGGGGGGGGTTTGCATTTACGTTAAAAACTATCTAAATATGCATATAAGGGACGATATCACGTCAAACAGTGGAGAAGATGTGGAGACCTTATGGCTAGAGCTCGATATGTCGGACCCTAGCAGTAAACTTATTGTGGGTATTTGCTACAAGCCTCCGAATATAGGGGAGAAGGGGAAAGCAAATCTACACTCCCAAATAGAAATAGCTGGGAGGGAGGGCAATGTAGTCGTGATGGGCGACTTCAATTACCCGGACATCAATTGGGCTAATGGTACCTCAGGATCGACAAAGGCGGGCCGATTTCTGAACTTGTTGCGAGACAATTTCTTGGAACAGATGGTGGAGGTTCCAACTAGGAAAAATGCCATCCTAGATTTAATAATTACTAATAATGGGGAATTAATCGAGGATATTGTAATTGGGGAGTTGGGCGGAGCTAGCTGTCACTGCTAGCTCTGCCCAAATGCAAACAGTAAGAGATTCCTTGATCAACGCTCTTAAGCACCGATTGAGCAATCTGTTATATTTTCTTTGTTCAGCCTGTGAGTGGAATGAAACATTTTTTACAATGTATGGGGAGCCTTAGAGGCTGATGCAACAATATAAGAATTAAGAAACTCCATACGTCCACTGGTCCTGAAAACATTCATGATATATAGATATGCAATCTAACCCTCTACAAACAAAATTGAGACTGATCGTGCCCACAGGGCTCTTCAACCTAGAAACTCTTCTTCAAACCCATGAGATGTAATCTGTAGAAAAAGAAAAAGAAATAAGAAAACTTTGCAGCATGCAACCCCTTGAACTGGATGGGGTTCCCATTCAAATCTACCCAGATTTATACTCTCCAGCAATGTAGTCGTGATGGACGACTTTAATTACCCGGACATCAATTGGGCTAATGGTACCTCAGATTTGACAAAGGCGGGCCGATTTCTGAACTTGTTGCGAGACAATTTCTTGGAACAGATGGTGGCAGTTCCAACTAGGAAAAATGCCATCCTAGATTTAATAATTACTAATTTCTAACTACTAATCACCTGTGTCCAGTGGCATAACTAGAACCTTCAGGGCCCTGGTGCAAGAAACCATGAAGGGCTCCCCAACCCCCCACCGCCATGGCACCGTGTGGTTAACAGGAAGGCTGCTGAGGTCCCCAGCAAGTGCGGGACCTCAGACAGCCGCTTCAGTTTAAAAATTTAGTGCCGGTGTTCTGTTGAGAATGCCGACCCAGTATCTGCGCTTGCGCACAGATGGGATTAATGAGAAAATGGGCATTTATTTACAAAAGTATTAGTTTGTAATGGGTAATTTTGACTGTGAATAATATGCTATCCATGGCGGCAAATGATGGAGGCCATATTCACAGTCACAATTAACAATTTAAACTAAATACTTTGTCAATAAATGCCTGTTTCCTCAATAACACTGGTCCGTGCACAAGCACAGATACTGAGGTTGGCAAATACGACTGCGTTGGGGTTCTCGATGGAACACCGGTATCTGCGTTTAGTATCGGGGCATTTTCATGAGTACTCGTACTCGTGAAAATGCCCAGTATTGGCGCTGGTGCATCCCTACTTAAAAATATAATGCATTGCTGGGACTTGTAGTCCTGCATAGTTGGTGCTATTCTGCATTGCTGTATAATCATTATATACCAGCTATGCAGGACTACAAGTCCAAGCAATACATCACGGGGAGTGAGCTCGGAGTGGAGCGTACACAGCTGGCGGAGCGCAGTGAGCTGGAGGCCAGTAGAGGAGCGGGAGCTCGTACAGGGGACACACGGATCAGTTTTTTTATTAAATAGAAACATGGTACTAAAAGGAAACTGCTTTACTCCTGAAGGGGAATTTTGACTGATCACCACAGATTTTAATAAAGCGAAACATTGATCGGAACCTTGAAGAATGGCAGCTGGTCCACCTCAAAGTGGAGGAGCTGCAGGGCCATTAGGACCTCCTGCGATGGCTAGCCAGTGGAACCCTGCATCCTATGCTGTAGCTGTTTGGGAATGGCAAGATGAACTTGGCAAGTGGAGGCCGTACAGCAGTAAAGTGAGCACTTATATAGAGCAATGTATGCAATCTTATCAGCAGCAGAAGAATACTCGGGCTCTTGCAAACAGTAGGAGTATCTCCCTTGGACAAGTTGACCCTAAATTAGCTCCGTACGTAATAGACATTGCAACGCTGGCACAGTTTCGACAAGACACAGGAACCATGCGATATGTCAGAAAAACCCTCTACCCATTAGACTCCGCTCCAGCTAAAGGCATTTGTTGGGAGTGGATGAATGATGATGGCTGTTGGACAGCTTACGAAACGCATATCTGCATATACCTGGAGGAGAAGTTGACTAATGGAAACCGCTCTGTAGATCTTGGAGCACTTGGACTCCACTACCTTATTGACTTTAACTCATTCGTTCAGATAAATCAGGCCACTGGATTTAAACGACGTGTTCAAAGGAACCTTGGTGCACCTTATCCTACAACGCCAAAGGCAGGACCTGCACATAAGTCGACAGCATGTGCTTGTCACCAGTGTCTGGCAAGCAGTCATGCGGGGCCTATGCATCGGTATCGACACTCCATGATCAATCTGCCTACATCCGCAAATTACCAGAGCAGTAGCCGAATATCTACCAATAATGTTGGTTATTTACCATATCCTAAACCTACCATGACTAGTGCGAAGTCGGCACCAAAGCTTAATAGCACGTGGGTACCCTCCTCAACGCCTTTGCAACTTGCTGGTCCATCATCTGCTAATGGAATCAGTATTCCATCGGTTCCAGTGCAGATTCAGAAGTCCAGTTCTATGAATCAGGCCTTTGCAGGAGTTACTGACCCAGAACAAGTTGTGAAGAAATACCTGGAAACCGTTGATAAGCCTCCAGAAGAGGACTGTATCATAGGTCCAGACTTACCTGGCCTGACTCCTGCAGCACCTTCTTCTGTGTCTCGGCAGCCAGGGGGCCGGTCTAAGTGGAGAAGGTCCTCTCCCACACAGCATAATGTGCTGCCTGGTGGTGCCTGCTGGACAAGTGACAGCTTCTCCAGCCCCGCACAGCCACCCGTACATGCTGCGGGTGGCAGAGTGGTGGGGAAGGAAGAGCACTGCAAGAGCACTGCAATTGCGACTGTTGTGACCCTGGTAGTTCGCCAGTGCCTGTGTCCCTCACTTTAAAGTAGTACAGTTATGTGCCTTACTACTTCACTATGACAACACCATCTGCTCTGTCCTATTTAAGTTATTAGGCTGACTCCTCTGTCTACCTTTAAGATACTAGGTTTCACACCACCCTAAGTGATCTGGTACCAGCAATCCTGTCATATACTAACTGATAGATAAAGTAAAGTCTTTGGGGCCGCGCCTTAGACCATTAAGATTTTACTTCATTCTCCATCTAAGTTACCTACATATGATTTACCTATCCATATTACTTATTTGAGCAATGCTGCAATGTTGGTTGATTTCACACAATTATTTACAGTGAGGTACCTAGGTGGAGAAGGACTTGTGAGTTATTTTCTTTTGTATTTATTACCCACTATATTTCCTATTTGGAATGGAGTGGTCAATTTTACTTCTATCCAAAAGAGGATGAGTTTCTTTTTAAATGTTTGAAAGTGACTTTTATCCCCCTGACACCTTAAGATGCTTTCATTGTTTCACTCTTTCCTCCAGGTTATATATTTAGCCAAAATGGTTGCTGTTTTAGTTGTCCATTAGGTGGGTCTACATCGTGGATCTCTACCTCCCCTCCCCCCCCTTCACACACATTTCTTTATTCTTCAAAATCATTTGACCATCTAAGTTTTCCTCATGAAACTGCTCCGAGGTGGGCATGGCTAGCCAGTGAGCGAGCCGCATGGATGTTCGAGTGCAGAGCTCTGTGCTCAACGCCGCTCGGTATCCTTCCACATCAACATTGACTATAGGTCACGTCATCTTACTCCGACTGACCTCTCTACTCTACTGCCTCTGTTTGCAGTATGACCCGTAAAAGACAGCTCTTGTCCTCACAAACTGACCGACTTCTTTCAAGCAGCCAAATACTAGGTCTCACAAGACAGCAGAGGTGATCTCGCTCTGTCATCTTCTCCATCTACCAGGTCCATCGATGCCGACGAGGACCGCCAATGCATACCTGCTGCTGATCCATCTCATCAATCAATCCGGGTCACTTCTCTAGCATCTCTGGTGCAAGCCACTCCCACCACGCAGAGTCCTGCAAAATCTAGGCCGTGGCTGCTGGGCCTTGCTGACATTGACCCGGAGATAAGCCCAATACATACGTCACTAGAGAACACCAGGGAACTGATGGATCCTATTGAATCCTATCCTACTCAAAATGAACCGATTTCTGACAAAAAAACTGAAAGATATGTTGATTTCCCTCCGCAGTTCCCTACATACAGATATGTAATCTCTGGTCAGCCAATTTAAAGCAAATATTCAGGACATTGGAGATAGGATTTCACACATAGAGAATAAAATGGGCAAATTTAGAGGATACATTTAATTGGAATAATGTGAAGATTTGTGGCATCCCTGAATCAGTTTGCCCCAATGAGCTTTGCCAATATACCCAAGATTTCATCAAGGCTATTCTTCCAGATATTTTGCAATCTGAACTTATTATAGCCCGTATCCACCACATCCCCAAGCCTTCACACCTACCTGATAAATTGCTGAGGGAAACTCTTATGTGCATGCATTACTGAAAGCCACTAGAGCCTCTGACAACTTACCTCCTGAATACGCCAACCTACAGAGCTACGCTGATCTCTTTCAGCATTCTTTGGCTCTCTACAGAAAGCTCTTGCCTATTACAAAGGCCCAGAGGAACCACAAACTAGTTTATAGTTACAATTACAATTATTTATAAAGCATCAACATATTCAGCAGTGCCGTAAAATCGTTTAGACAAGACAAGTAAGAAACACTGACAAGCATCATTGACATACAGAAACAGTAGGTGAGGAGGACCCTGCCAAAACGATCTTACAGTCTAAGAGGAAGGGGAACAAAGACACAGAAGTGGAGAAGGGGAGACTACAGATGTATACCAAATAAAATGAGAGGGGATTTGGGAGTACTGTGAAAGCGGAAGGGAAGGTTGTATATGGTGAGAAATCAAGCGGAGAGCTGATACGCTTCTCTAAAGAAGTGCGTTTTGAGGGATATTTTAAAGCCCTGTAGGGATGTGGAAAGCCTGATGTGGCGTGGGAGAGAATTCCACAAGGTGGAGGCAGCCCTAGAGATCCTGTAGATGAGAGTTGGGCATGCGGGTGAGTGAGCAGGATAGTTTCAGGTCATTAGTGGAACGAAGGGGCTGATTTGGAGTATATCATTTAATTTGGGATGAAATGTAAGTCAGTTTAAGGTTATGCAGAGCTTTGCAGGTGAGGCTGAGAAGTTGGAAGTGTATCTAAAAGAAACAGGAAGCCAGTGCAGAGATTGACAGAGGGGCGACGTGTGAGAGTAGCAGGAGGCAGGGTAGAGGAGTCTAGCTGAAGCGTTCATGATGGATTGAAGGGGTGCAATTTGGGCATGTTTCAGGCCGATGAGCATAAGCTTGCAGTAGTCAAATTGGTCAAAATCGACAAGCATTTTGGTGGTTTCCTCAGTGAGTAAAGGTGAAATTTGAGAGATGTTTTTCAGATGAAAATGGCACGATTTAGTGATAGAGTGAGTGTGAGGGAAAAAGGAGAAGTCAGAGTCAAAAAGCACGCCAAGGTAGCGTGCCTGCGGAGTAGAGGAAATGGTAGCTCCAGCAACCTGAAGAGAGATGGACATGGGGGTAAACTTAGAGAAAGAAAACACGAGGAGTTTGGTCTTAGAGAGGTTCAGTTTGAGGAAGCGGGTAGTCATCCATTTTGAAACAGCGGATAGGCAATCAATTACATAAGCCAACAGATTGGGGGAAACATCTGGCGAGGAGAGGTAGGTCTCAGTATTATAAGCAGAGAGGTGGTAATGAAAGGAAAAAATGAAAATGATAAAGGAAAAGCTGAAGGAGCGTCAGATAGATAGATAGATAGATAGATAGGAAGATAGTGTCAAAAGCAGCAGAAAGGTCAAGAAGAATAAGAAGTGAATAATGTTCTTTAGATTTGGCGGCAACTAGGTCGTTAGCAGTCTCTGTGGAGTTTTGGCAGTGAAAACCAGATTGTAGAGGGTCAAGTAGGGAGTTAGAGTTCAGGTTGTGTCAGGAACGTACACCGCTCTAACTCCTACGGCCGCGGCGGGGCCGGCCTCCTCAGCGGCGTCCGGTAGCCAGGCGGGCCGACCTCCGCTCACAGCTCCTCCCCCCTCACGCCAGGTTCAGAGGCATGGTGATGCAACGGCGCCGGCCCAGCGGTGTCCCGTTGCTAGGAGAAGCTCGTGTCGGGCCTAGCTTGCAGCTCCGCCCCTACACACCGCTCTTTGCCTACAAAGACGTAGGCTGTTCACTTGCTCGGCGTTCTAGCGAGGTAGCACGTTGAGCAAGCAACCTAGGCTGTACCTACCTCTCGGTTCCTGAACCTTGTAGTCTTCCAGCGGAGGATTGGAATAGAGACAGCAATACTCACGGGACTGCTATCCTCGGACCACCTCCGGCTCTTTCAGAGATCACTGAACCGCAAGTACCTCCATCAGATGCCATATGTGTTTGGACACCATTGTATGTCACTGTTTATTGAACCAGTACCGTGGTGAGGACTATTCACCAGTCTGCACAGTTACATTGACTGAGTACGGTTACGTTGAACAATTCTGAGTGTATCCAATTTCAGAAAGTATTACAACGTCATTGCAGTTATATTAATCAATAACCTGACTGTGTTTTGTCCAAACTGCCATAGTGCAATATACTACTGTGCTTGTGAACCTTCGCTGGCAATCCACTTTATATGTACCTACAGTTCACGCACTAGTGAGAGTAACTAGTACCAACCGAACTACAGCCAACAACAGACCCCATAGAACTCCAATTGAGGCCAGAAGGAGTGACATACCTTTCTTTTCAATTTTTGCCTAACTGTGGTGGTTAGGGGTTCCGATTTCACTCAATGCCATACAGAGTGTGACCGTGAAACCTCCACCTGAACCATCGTCACTCTAACTCTGCAGTTGCGATCCATCAATCCCCATGTGCTTGCACAAATTCGTTACAGGTTGTCTGTGAGTCGAGTATACACCGTCTTTCAAGGAGTTTGGAGGCACAGGAAAGAAGGGAGATGGGGCAATAGCTAGATAAAGCTGCAGGGTCAAGAGTATGGGTTTTTTAGTATGGGTGTGATGAGGGCATGTTTGAAAGAAGAGGGAAAAATGAAAGAGGTAAGAGAAAGATTGAAAATTTTGGTGAAAGAAGTGACAATCACAGAAGAGAGAGGATGGATAAGGTGTGATGGAATGGGGGTCAAGGGGCCAGGTTGAAGGGCAGAAACCTCTACTTCGGTAACTTGGGAGAAGGCACTGAGTGAAGAGGAAGAGGCTGGACATAGGGTATGTTGGGTAAGGGAGGGATTAAGGGAGGCGAATGCATGTTGGATATTGAAATAGCTTCTCATACTCCCTCCCTTACTTCCTTGGGGCTTTTCAGCTAAGCTTCTTGTCACAAAAGATAAGATGCTACATTCCATCACCTCATTAGAACAAGGTCTGGATCTGCTGCAGCAAAGGAACATTCTTCCGCCCTCAGACCAAGCTGCTCGTAACGCAGCAAAGATTGCCTCTGAATGACGTACAGTCGCCCATAAACGAAGATCTAAATCTTATTCCTGAAAAGCTATTTCAGTTAAACATCCAAAGATGTACTTCATCTGATCCCATGCTTTAGAGAGCCCCCTTAGTTCCAACACCCCTTTTCAGATGGACAGTTTTGTTAACGGCTCATTTGTCCTTACCCTGGTTACATTTGGTGTAATGCTCTACAATGTTATCTTTCAGGTTTCATCCATCTTCTTTCCTCTAAACTGTTTGAGGTGTCATCTTCATTCAACTCCACCCACTACTTCTATCTGCATACTTTTTCACCTCATTCTCTCATTGGACCACGCAACCTTCCGGGTGGATCTTCAATTACCATAGCTCTTCATAAGGTGATTCAGAGTGAGTTTAATAATGTGTAAGGTACCTGTGGAAGGTAGAGTCCAAAGTGGAGCAAGGCTGAGGTTTAGGATAGGTGGTGTCAGGCAAGCAGAGTCAGCGACAAACTGGCAATCAACTACAAAATCCGGATCCAGAGGAGTAGTCGAGAACCAGGCCGAGGCAACACGAACAGGCAGCGAGGTGCTGGCTCAAATAGCCTCTGTCTCTGGACCTTTTTTTTTTTAAAGGGTGTTCAAAGTTTGACATTCTTTACTATGGATTATTTTATTTGCTGCACCCCATTTTTTGAGATTGTTTATTCTTGATTTCCTTGGAGGTCTTATGGTGTGTTTTTGTTTATATTTAGAATATAATGTATAGTTTATGTAATAAACAGGTATTTATATAGCACCTTGTACTAAATATACTCTTCTGTGCTAATGCATTATAATCTTAAACCACTGGGTAGGCCAATTGTAAACAGAATAAATCCTCTCACTGCTAGATTGGGAGTATATATTGACGTTTGTCTACAGCCAATTGCACAATTGATGAACACAAATTTTAGAAAATATAAAAACCACTGCAGATGCTATTTTGGTTACAGCAGATGTAGGTTCACTTTAAGCTATTATTAAACACAGTGGAGCCATCAAAGCAATAAAATGGGCACTGAAGGGAGGAACAGACCTCTGGCACCCATCCATTGCTGATTGATCCTCAGTTATTCCTGTGTCTGTTGTTCCTGTGATCCTTATATATTCTGTTATCTGACCCAACTTGCCTCGACCATTCTTCTGCCTGCTGATTGTACCCGCTTGATTCCCGGCTTTAACCTCTGCTCGCTTCTGACCCTTCTTATGGGTCCTGATTCTGCACTGCTGTTCCTGATTGGCATTCACTCCAGGGACGTGACAATGAGATGGAATTTGTTCTAAATACAAAAGATTACAAAATGAAATCCAATATACTAAAAGAGAGGTTTGTTAAAAAGGGTTATAAAGATCAAATTTTAGATCAAACTATCTATAGGGTGGGTCAGATTGGAAGAAAGGATATCATGAGATAAAAAAAACAAAAGAAAAAGGTAGACGTAGACATAAATTTAGCTACAGCGCTAAATTTTAATCGACAATATAGACAAGTAAAAGATTATTAGAAGACACTAGACACTAGACACAAAAGATCCTCATTTAAAAACCATTCTAAATAATAAACCATTGTTTTGACATAAAAAAAATCACCAAAACGTATGAGATAAAATTGTTAAGAACATCCTTGATCCGCCTTCTGAGAAAAAATGGTTAGAAGACTGGAGGAGCTTTTAAACTAGATTATGGGGGGAGGGAAAGGATATGGTAGTGACATTGAGAGAGAAGGGATCAAGAGGGCCACTTAATATAGAGGGGGATAAATTAATGGGGGACAGGAGGCTTGTTCCAGTCAGTACAGATGCTCCTCGCTTAATGACTTAACCTGTTTTGCGACCACTCGCACTTACGACCGTCCTCCGAGAGACCTCCGACCTCGCGCGTCAGCGCCAGTGTGACGTCCTCCGATCTTCACAGCGGGTCCCGGTGAGTATTTTCATTGCCTGATGTACAGTACACTGTTCGTTACTGTACATCTGCAACGCTATACAGTACTGAACTAATGCAGTACAGTACTCTATAGAGTTCCTCACTTACCGACCAATCCGTTTAACGACCTGGTCATTGGAACAGAACTCGGTCGTTAAGTGAGGAATACCTGTAGTGTGCTAGAATGCTAGAAATCTAACTAACTAACAAACTGGAGGATTTTGAACTTCTGTTACTTGAGGAGGACTTTGACTTTGTGGGAGTAACAGAAACATGCTACACAGCTGGCATGACTGGGCAGTTAACATACATGAGTATAATCTGTTTCAGAGGGACAGGGTTGGTAGAAGGGGAAGAGGGTTATGCATGTACTGTATGTGACGAACAATCTTCAGGTGCACATGCGTGTTAACAGTAATGTTTCTGTGTTTGCTGATGATACTAAAATTGGGAGGGTAATATACATGGACATAGATACTCTAACACTGCAGAAGGACCTGGATAAAATAGGGGAGTGGGCAACTATAACGCGGATGAGGTTTAATGTTGAAAAAAGTAATGCATTTTGGGGTTAAAAACAGGCAAGAAGAATACACATTAATGGGTACTCCACTAGGGTAGTCATGCAATGTATGCAATGCCAGGCTGCGGCAAACAAAGCTAGCAGAGTACTGTCTTGTATTATAAAGGGAATGTACTGTAGAGACAAAGCAATCATTTTGCCACTTTATAGATAACTGGTTCAGCCTCATTTGTGCATTCCAGTTTTGGTCACCAATCCACAGAAATGATGACCTTGAGCCGGAGAGAGTCCAGAGAAGGGCAACTAAACTAATTAAGGGGTTGGAGGACCTCAGCTATGAGACAAGGTTTCTAAATTTAAACTTGTTGATGCTGGAAGTGAGGAGACTAAGAGGGGACATGATTTTGATGTACAAAATGTTTAGTGGTGATGGCAACATCAGCAATAAACTCTTTCCATTAAACTCCATAACCAAGACTAGAGGCCACCACCTAACATTGGTGGAGAAAAGATTTAACCACAAGGAGACTTAGGTGCTAGGCTGAAGGAAAGGACCTCCACGGTGGTATTCTCGGAGATACTGCCGGTGCCAAGAGCATATATATAGTATTAAATAGTGGGCTCATTCCAGTTAACATAGTCAATGTTTTAAATCAAGCCAACTTAGAAAACATACTCAATGTAGTCAATAAAGCAAATTTTATTGCCCAAGGGGATCCAAGTAGGCTTGGACCAACCATAACAGGTACAATTAAAACTAGTAGTGGGGAGCAAGGGGGGAGCAGACGTTTAACCAATATAAGTACAAACATTTAATGTATGTTCACCAATGCTAGAATTCTAGCAATTAAAATAGAAGACCTTGAAGTTATGTTACTCGAGGAGGACTACGATATAGTGGGAATAGCAGAAACGTGGTTAGATAGCACACGCGACTGGGCTACTAACATAGAAGGGTACAACCTGTTCAGGAAGGACAGGCTGTAAAGAAGAGGGGGTATGTATACATGTTAAATATAACCTCATTATACAAATCAGGGACGACATCTCGTCAAGTGGAGGAGACAATGTGGAATCTTTATGGCTAGAACTAGATAGAACGGACCTTAGCCGTAAACTTATCGTGGGTGTCTGTTATAAACCTCCAAATATAGGGGAAGAGGCCCACCTACAATCCCAAATAGAAATAGCGGGGAAACAGGGTAATGTTGTGGTAATGGTAGACTTCAATTACCCAAGCATCAACTGGGCTAATGGAACTTCCCAATCGGCAAAGGCTGCCCGTTTTCTTAATATGTTGCGAGACAATTTCATGGATCAGATGGTAGAGGTCCCAACTAGGAAAAATGCAATCCTAGATCTGATCATCAGCAATAATACGGAGTTAATTGAGGATGTTATAATCGGGGAGACACTGGGTAAACTACACAACATAGTGGGTGAAATCGAATGGGAAAACTTATTTGATAAAATAAACTTTGACCAAAATAAAACGGTAAAACAACACATTAAGGACAAGAAAGTGGCGTTTACTAAGTATAAAATGGAGGGGACAGTATTGGCATTCCAAAACTACAAAGAATGTAACAAAAGATGTAAACTGGTAATCCGGGCAGCTAAAATTGAATGTGAGAAATATATCGCTGAAGTTAGTAAAAAGAACCCCAAATTATTTTATCAGTACATAAGCAGTAAAAAGGGGAGAAAGGAACAGATAGGCCCAATAAAGGACATAAATGGGTCGTTACTCCAAAACGACAGGGAGGGGGCCGAGGCGCTAAATACTTTCTTCTACATGAAAAAACACAAAATTTACCAAGAAATACACCTGAGTGGTTGACTGAAACTGAGATACAACATAGGCTTAAATTACTAAATGCAAATAAAGCATTAGGACCTGATAATCTACATCCCAAGATACTCAAGGAACTGAACAAGGAGATAAGACCATTGTTCCTCATTTTTGGTAGAGTGCCAAGCGACTGGCGAAGGGCTAATGTGGTACCTATATTCAAAAAAGGGTCAAAATGCCAACCGGGGAACTATAGACCAGTTAGTCTGACATGCATAGTATGTAAACTATTAGAGGGAATTATTAAGGATTACTTAGTGGAATTCGTCCGGGATCATGCCATAATAACTGACATGCAACTGATATTTAGGAAGGATCATTCTTGTGAGACCAACCTGCTGACCTTTTACGAAGAGGTAAGTAGAGATCTGGATGGGGGAGGCCGGTGGACGTAGTATATCTGGACTTTTCCAAAGCCTTTGATACGGTGACACATAAACGCTTGTTATACAAGCTAAGGGCTATGGGCATAGATGAATTAGTGTGTACGTGGATAGAAAACTGGCTACAAGAATGTGCACAAAGAGTATCAGTAAATGGCACCTTTTCAGATTGGGCGGAGGTTATGAGTGGTGTGCCCCAGGGTTCTGTGCTGGTTCCCATGCTGTTTAACCTATTTATTAACCAGTTGACATCCGCGGTGTTAAACCCCCTTCCCATCCAGACAGGGAGGGAGTGAATAGCCATGTCTCAGTGTTTGCTGATGATACTAAAATTGGGAGGGTAGTAGACACAGATTTAGACATTATAACATTACAGGAGGACCTGGAGAAAATAGGGGAGGGGGCATCTGTATGGCAGATGAAGTTCAATGTCAATAAATATAAGGTCATAATGCCCCTTGGAGTTAAAAATAGGCAAATGGACTATACACTTATGGGTGTGCCACTAGGAAGTTGGAAACGGAGAAGTATTTTGGGGTCAGACCGGTATAGACCGCAGATTGAAGAACAGCTCGCAGTGCCAGGCTGCTGTAAACAAAGCAAGCAGAGTCCTGTCTTGCATTAAGAAGGGAGTGTATTGCAGAGACAAGTCTATAATTTTGCCACTTTACAGATCACTGGTTCGGCCACATCTGGAGTATGCGGTCCAGTTCTGGTCACCGATACTCAGAAAGGATGTCCTTGAGCTGGAAAAAGTCCACAGGAGGGCAACCAAACTTATTAAGGGGTTCGAGGACCTGAACTATGAAACAAGGTAGTTAAAATTAAATATGTTCTCTTTGGAGGTTAGGAGATTAAGGGGGGGACATGATTTTCCTGTATAAACCATTATTAGCAAACTGTTTACGGTTAGCACCGTAACAAAGACCAGAGATCACAACCAAAAATTGGTGGAAAAAAAATTTCAACACACAGGGCGCAAGGGGTTCTTCACAGTCAGAGCGCTTAAGGTCTGGAACTCGCTGCCGCAGGAAGTGATCTCAGCTAAGAGTGTGTAATCATTCAAGAAACTCCTGGACGAGTTCCTCGGAGACCATAACATACAGGGGTACAGGTACGCCTAAGAGCAAAATCACACATGGACTAATACACACGCACACACCTGCTCAAACATAAATGCATACACACAATAGGTTGGACTTGATGGACTTATGTCTTTATTCAACCTCAAATACTATGTAACTATGAGACGTAGGGGCTTCTTTTCAGTTAGAGCAGTTAGAGTTTGGAACTAGCTGCCACAAGCGGTGGTATCAGCTAAAAGTGTTGAATCATTCAATAAGCATTTAGATATCTTCCTCAGAGACCATAACATACAGTGGTACAGGTACTCTTAAAAACAAGATCACACAGGGGCTCGTATACACACATACACAATCACACACAAAGGTTGAACTTGTTGGACCTGTGTCTTTATTCAACCTCAAATACTATGTATATTACATCACTTTCGCATTCTGCTGTCACTCTCCGGCTACAGAACCTCCAGAGAAGCTGGTGAAGCAGATCTCTGCTTCATCTCTGCTTCATCAGCTTCTTTGCTAAATGATTGCCACCACTGTTATATTATCTAGTGCAATTTTTTTACAACACTGAAGCAGTACTGTGTAGTATATTCATGTAGATATTCCCTTTTGTTCTCTCCAAGCCCTGATAATGGGGTATTTGTATAAGCCCCAAAAAGTTGGACATCTTTTATACTATCCCCTCAACTCTAGATTGATAAAAAATATATCTGGTTATTAAAGATTGTGTAGTCCTCTAAATCACAATCCTGCAGTTTGACACTACAAACCGAGAGACCGTGAAGATCCTCTGAAATGTAAAAGCTACCTGTCCGGTAGTCAGGCAACCTATAACGACTTTTTCACATCCAAATTGGCCAACCACTTCAATAATATAAAGATTGAGGGTCCAGCACTTTTATTACACTTCATTCAAATGTTCCACACCTGTAATGTGCACAACAGACAGGGATGGAATGTGAAGTCCTGCCCATGCCAGAATCAGATCTGCTTCCCTCTGAGCTACGTGGCTTCTGGTGCTTGATGTCTGATGTAAGCCACAACCGTGGCTTTTTATGACTCAAGCCTAGTTGGGTGATTCAACAGTGAAGAGACAACTAAATTGCCCCGAGATTCCTCAGATGATCAGGTCCCGTAAACCAAGAGGCTTTTCTGACAAGCTGGCATCCATCATGAGCACCTTCCAATACATCAGGAGGAAGTATTTCACCATCTCTAGCACTCGGCTGTTTTTTTACCACACCAGGGCAAGCTTTAACTTACTGGACAATCACGTCACTATCAGGCCCAGAACCTTCATAGAAAAGCCACTGATCAGGCAACTCCTGGACTGTAGAGTTCGAGCATCAGAGTGAATGTGACAGAAGCTTCTTTGGAGGGAAGAAGAACCTGGACAGGGTCATGTCTAAGTCTAGACCCAGGTGCTTCAAGAGATGGAAATACTCCAGCGTCAATATCTGGAGGTTCACAATCCATCTGAAGCTCTGTAATGTCTGTATCATCCTCTAAAGTTGCACAATGGAAACTGCGCTGACTGTTCCCTGAAGAGGAGGTTGTCCAAATACCCTATTATGGGGATACCCTGGGATCAAAGTCTGTCAAAGACAAGAGCCAACACCTTGGTGAAACCCCATGGTGTCAAAGAGAGAGCAAAGGGAATAGCAACAAAGTGGAAATACTGGGTGCCCACAGCTAAATGCAGGTAGTTATGGTGGGCAGGAAAAACAGTGATGTGCAAAAACGCATCGTTGATATCCACCAGGGCCAGGAAATCATTCAGGTTAAGGGAGACAATGACCGAGTGGGTAAATTCGATATGGAACTTCTGGATCTGCAGAATCCTATTGAGGATTCTCAGATCTAGGATAGAGGAAATCCTCCTCCTTGGCCTTGGGAACAGTGAACAGCTTAGAATAGAATTCCTGGAACCTTTATGCCTCTGAAACAGGGACTATGACCCTCTGGAAGAGGAGCTGACCTAGGGCAGCAACAGGGGTGGACTGACAACACATGGGGCCACTGTGCAATATAAGATTATGGGGCCCCCTTGTGCTCTGCCCATATACAAGCCCCACCCACCCACAAGCTCCACCCACATATACATTGTTGTTTTACAGAATTAGTTATCCGCAATATTTTCAAAATAGCAGGTCTATTCACTTAAAGTTTAACTTAATTGCAATGGAATTGGTAGGAGAATTTTAAAATCTAGACCAATATAGGCGATTTGGAAAGTGAGCTATTTTGACCTAGATTCTTCAGTTCTGCCAATTATCCTGAGTACATTTCCAGAGAACTAGTAGGAGGAGAATTGACAGGGGAAGTGAATAGTCCAGACCTTAGACCACAACCAATGCACTGCAGGTCACAAACCAGAACCATTAAACGGGCACTTATCGGGGGTAGGGGAGGGGGGCAGCGCAAGGATTTTTGCCCTACATCTGAATGACCAGTCAACATATCTGTATTAAAGCAACACTAAACTCAGGAGATAAACCTTAAAAATAAATTCAAGTACCTCAACTATTGACCAAAATGTATCTTATTTGCACATCACTCAGCTGTAGATCCTCAAATCATCTCTGAATTGGTGCTGACACTGTCCTTCCTTCCGGAGGGTGGCTACGTTGGTTCCCCATGGTCCCTGTGTGTGTGTTTAAGCAGCCACCCCTCCAAGTTCGCTCCTGTGATAGACTATAACTTTAATAGAAAGAGAGATTGCAGTCCATCATGGGAGTGAGCTTGGAGCAGTGGCTACGTTACAGCACACACATGGACCATGGCGAACAAAAGTAGTCACCCTCCAGAAAGAAGGACAGTGTCGGCACCAATTCAGAGATGATTTGATTATCTACAGCCAAGTGATACACAAATAAGATCAATTTTTGTTAATAGCTAAGGTACTTGAATGTAAGTTGGTTTCAATTTGCAATAGCCAATAGCAAGCTGGCTATTGCACCCGCCCTCTGCTGCTGTCAATCAGGGCGGGTGCAATGGCTAGTCCGCTATTGGCTATTGCAAATTGAAATAGCCATTAGCAATCTAGCTATTCATTCCTATGCTGGGTTTTTTTTTGTCAAGAAAAAAAACAAGAACAACAGAAGGGAAAGGTTTACTCTGCTAGATAGAGCAGAGTAAACTTTTGCAGGAGAAAATGTTTCTCTCCCGGGTGTCCAGGAGCCGCTATCTAATAGTGGCAGACTCCCAGAACATCTGGGAGAGTTGAGATGTCTGCTATTGCCATATGAAATGCTTCCCAAACTGTAAAACACTCAATGTCACCACCACCTTCGTTTTAACCTCCTGTGAATTTGCTGCTACCTACACCTTTACATACCCCCCAACCACTTGTTACATCTCCACTGCTTCTAGTTCATAGTCGTGGACCTAAGGAACAAAGGACCCTGGTGCAAAATTTTTCTCTGCCCCCTTCCCACTCCCAAGGGGGTAGGGGGGTGATGGGTCCAGATCTCACTGGCCCCCAAAACACCTCCCCACAGTCACACTTTTATTTTTATACAATTATATAGCTCTGACATATACCATAGTTCTGTACAGAGAACACTGAGCCAGTCACATCAGTCTCTGTACAGAGGAGCTTACACTCTAATGCAGAATACCATCAGCTATAGCGGTCTACAAATCCTGCAAAACATTATACAGCAATGCAGAATAATAGTATATGAATTTGGTACATACTCTGTGCTGGCGCTCTGCTCCAAGGTGCCGGCCTGATGTCTCGGGCAGAGGGTCTCAGGAGGGGTTCGGAGGGTCCCAGGAGGGTTGTGTAAGATCTCAGGAGGGGAAGATGTGCAGGCAGCAGAAGCCCTGTAAGCGGGCACCGTGTGGTTCCCCAGAAGGCTGCTGCACAGGACCTAATGCAGCAGAATCAATTTTAAATAATACATTGCTGAAGTGCAGAGATCAGTTGTAATGCAGAGGTCAGTGGGGTGAGGCAGAGTGCAGAAGTCAGCAGCGTGATGCAGAGTGCAGAGGTAAGTTGTAACGCAGAGGTCAGTGGTGTGACCAGGGCTGTGAAGGTCTCACCATGGCTGTGTGGTCCTCACCATGGCTGTGTTCGGGTCTCACCAGGGCTGCCCGCTTGCCTCACCAGGGCTGCCCTCTTGTCTCACCAGGGTTGCGTGTGGGTCTCACCAGGGTTGAGTGTGGGTCTCACCAGGGTTGAGTGTGGGTCTCACCAGGGTTGCGTGCGGGTCTCACCGGGGTTGCGTGCGGGTCTCAGCATGGCTGTGTGCTTGACTCAGCATGGCTGCGTGCTTGTCTCAGCATGGCTGCGTGCTTGTCTCAGCATGGCTGCGTGCTTGTCTCAGCATGGCTGCGTGCTTGTCTCAGCATGGCTGCGTGCTTGTCTCAGCATGGCTGCGTGCTTGTCTCACGATGTCTGTGCGGGCGGTGGGAAGGAGGAGGAGCTGTGTGGTATAGGTGCATCCTTTTTTACTGCAAATCAGAATGGCATAGGCTAGAGAGGACTACACATGCCAGCAATACTTTAAACAGCAATAGCATTACTGTATAAAATACTGCTGGTATTTGTAGTCCTCTAAAGAGGGTGCTATTATGCATTGCTGCAATACAGAATGCCTGCTATAGAGGACTACAAGTGCCAGCAATACTTTAAATAATAATAGCATTACTGTATAAAGTACTGCTGGTATTTGTAGTGCCTCATAGAGGGTTTAATTCTGCATTGCTGCAATGCAGAATGGCACCCTCTGTAGAGGACTACAACCACCAGCAGTACTGTATACAGAGGCCCCAGGCTGCCGCATCACGTACCTGGCTGCCTGCAGCTCCTCCGGCTCCCTCCTCAGTATCCGGCGGCCGGCGGGCTCCTCCATCTCTGCGCTGGCAGTAGAGGTTTGTGTGCGTGGGATACTGGGCCTCCCCCACCACCACTCCGCAACTTCCTCTCCGCAGCCCGGATCTGTGTCCCCGTCCTGCCATCACTCTGCCCATCTCACTCCCTTCACCCCGGTCCGGAATGCTGGGAAGGCTACCGATCCCAGCAGGCCGTGCACAGGGTGACGGTGAAGGTCAACTGTAATGGGGGAGCAGGGGCCAGGGGCCCTCGGGCAGAGCCGACTGCCCGAATGGTCAGTCTGCCCCTGGACAGCAAAGAGATCCGGCCACCTATGAGGGGATTTAGGTATATTGGATAACAGGAAATGAGGAGGCAGGGAGCAAAACTCCTTTGGTTATGTCACTTTAAAACCCAGGTATTGGGAATGTCCCTCGTCCAGACTACCAAGTTCCTGAGAAACATCCCTGTAAAAAAGCTTGCTCCCACAGGGGAGCAAGCTTTTTTACAGGGCTTGGAGGATCAGGTCTTGCGACAAACTGTGTGTCCTGCTTGAGGTTGAAACTCAAAGCCTGTGAAAGGAAGAGGGAGGGAGGGAGAAGAAGATTTTGGATTTCTTCTAGAAGAAGAAAAAAATCCGGCAAAAGGACACCCCCTGGGGTTTCTTGCCAGGGAGCTTCAAAGAGCAACATGTGAGCCAACAGATCTGCAGTATGTAAACAGACAGAACAAATGTAAATAAAGTATCCACTAGACCAGTGATAGATAATAGGAATGGGCTTGATGTTTAGGTCAAACAACAGTTCGAATCGTACATCAGTAATTTGTGTGTTCGCCTGCCGAGCTCCCCACAAGGCACTGTGCCTTATAAGAGTCCTGATTGGGTAAATCAATGCACCTGACAACAAGACTTTGCCCAATCATGGCACAGTAAGCACCATGATTACCCAATCATGGCTCACAGCTGAGTCCTGTCAGGTGCCAGACAAATGTAAACAGTTGGGTGGAGCTAGTGGTGATGGCACCTCTAGCTCCGCCCAATTGTTTATATTTTGCCAGCATCTGTCAGAATGCCATTCTGTGGCGGGAGTTTGTCAAGAGCGGACTAAACGGGGGGCTTTTAAAAAATTATTTCTATTTATTTATTTATTTTATTTAGTTGAGTCATCGTCATCGTGGACAATGCTGGATGCCGCGCTTGACGTTAGGATTACGTCAGTGGATACATTTTTGTTTTTTTCTATTTTTTAATAAAAGACTTATCAAAAATGTGTCATGTTTTTTTTTCAATTAAAGGATTTTTTCGAAAGTGTAGCATCTTTTTTTACAATTTGAATTTAACACTTTAGTGAATAGGTAGGTATATAAGTACCCTTTACTAATTCACAAGGGTGGGCACACCTTGGTGCCCCTTTATTAAAGGATTACCCCAATGTGAATAAGCCCCCCCGTCCGCACCCCCACAACCAATGCCCCAGGGCTTGTGGGGAAGAGGCCCTTGTCCCCATCGGCACGGGGACAAGGTGCTTTTCCAGGGACAACCCTGGAAATGCACCCTCCCAGTTCCGAGGGCATGTGGCCTGGTATGGCAGGGAGGGGGTTGCTCGCTCGTCCCATCCCTTTCCTGCCCTGCCAGGCCTGTGCTTGAAGGGACTGGTTAAGAATTTTAGGGGGAACCCCATTCCCCCCCCATTTTTAGGGTGGGGTTCCTCCTTAACATTCCTACCATACCTTTAGGGCCTGGTATGACTTTGAGGATGAACCCCACGCACTTTTTTTGTTTATTTTTAAATGGGGTCCTGCCTAAAATTCTTTTTTCACCAGACCTCA
>NW_017307782.1:155949-161645 GCF_000935625.1 Nanorana parkeri
GTGGGAACCCCCCGCTTTTTTTTTTTTTTAATTTAAAGGAGGTCCCTCCTAACATTGTTGGGGAGAGGGAACTGCATGCTTTTTTTTTCCCTTTATAAATGTCATTTTTGCGGCAGCAGGTTCTATACATCATACATATGTGCCACTTTAAAGGCAGTTTAAGGGGATCCCCCAGTCACGATACTTAAAAGAAATTTTTAATTTTTATTGTTTCACTTTAACCACCTCCCGTCCATGGCCGTTCGTGGACGGCCGGACGGGAGCCTTGCAGGAGCATCTTAAGACGTCCTGCCCCTCCCCCTGCTCGTGCGTGGTTTGTCATTTGTTTTGCTTGACCGGAGCAGCAGTGACGCGACGCTCGGCGAGGTAAGTAAGAAGAAAAAAAACCCGCAGGGACGAGTCAGCGGCAGCGCTGGTCCGGCGAGAGGAGCTCCAGGTGGGGTTCTAATTTAGCTGGCAGGCACATCTAAGCCAGCTAAATTAGGACCCCACCTGGAGCTCCTCCCACTGGACCAGTGCTGCAGCTGACTCGTCCCTGCTCTCTTCGGCACAGTGAGTGAGGGCAGATTTGGAGGGGGAGGGGGGGTTCTATTAAGCTATTAAGCAACTACCGTATATATTGACTGCACTGTATTAGCAGTATATACTCTATATGTACTACGGAGTACATATAGGGTACACACTGCTAATACAGTGCAGACAATACATTTACAATTATACTCTGCTAACATGAATGGATTAAATGATCTGTATGTAGCCCTGTACTATGGATCATTTAACCCATTCATGTTAGCAGAGATAATTGTAAATGTATTGTTGCAGGCACTCTATATGTACATGTACTATATACTACATAGTACATATAGAATGCACTGCAACAATACATTTACAATTATCCCCCGCTAATATGAATGGGTTAAATGATCCGTAGTACATGATATGTAGCCCTGTCAATCTAAATACTGCAGCGCTTAAAGGTGGCCATAAAGTTTACAACCATCGCAAGACCTTTGTCTTGCGATGGTTGTAAAGTAATTAAAAAAACGTACGATCTGCCCATCTTGGACAGGCAGATCGTACTTGTAATCATCGCAAGCCCACCCCCCTGAGGGGTGGGCTTCCGCTGACTGCAATGCTGAACGGGCACACCGGCCCGTTCAGCATTTGTCCCCCGAGCATCGTTCAAACCAGCCGAAACCAGCCGGTTTACTAGCATGCTCCTTAGACAAAAGACGTGCGACCGTACAGTAGAAACGGTGGCACGTCTTCATTCACACTGCACGATTCTCGTACGATCGCAGGATTTCCCGCGGTTCTCGGACGAGAATTGTGCAGTGTATGGGCACCTTAATACTGAAAAATGGCGTGGCCAGGAAGGGAGTGTAAACACCTGAACTTCAAGTGGTTAAGCAATGTTAAAATCACTTCTTTAACCGCTTGAAGACCAGGTGTTTAGACCCCCTTCCTGGCCAAGCCATTTTTCAGTATTCAGCGCTGCAGTACTTTGACTGACATTTATTCCGTCATGCAGCGCTGTACTGAAATGAATTTTATACCCTTTTTTGGGGACAGATAGAGCTTTCTTTTGGTGGTATTTAATCACCACTGCGGTTTTTATTTTTTACTGTAATTAGGAAAAATTACTTAAACTTTTGGGGAAAAAAAGTTTTTTTTAACATTATGTTAGGAAACATTATTACCCAGTTTTTTGATAACATATAAAAGATTGGCCATAGGCGAAGCTTTAAAAGCTTTTACCGCTCACCAGTTTAGTGTTATCAGTGATTGATGGCCCTAGAATGATTGCTCTCACTGCGACGTTCGCGGTGATATGTAACATGTGCATAATGGGCGCAATCGTCATTATCACAGGTATGCACCCCCGACGCATGCTTGCATGCGTGTATTTATGGGTGGGGACTTTAAAAAATTTGTTTGTTTTTTTAATTCTTTTTTTAAGTGTAATTTAAAAAAATTGGGGGGCGGAACTGTAAAAAAAAATTCCTATTTTTTTTACCCCACTAAACTTTATTGCTATCACATACGGGGGCTAATTAAACTCCCCTATGTGATAGCAAAATATGTGACAGGTCCTCTTTATGGAGACATCAGGGGTCTCCAAGACCCCTAATGTCACATAGGACCCCCCAAAAGAAGCTGATGAAGCACAGATCTGCTCCATCAGCTTCTGAAGCTGGAGAGTGACACAAGAATGCGGAAGTGATGTAATATACAACACTTCCGCATTCTTGCAGCGGAGAGGGGACCGGAGGGAGCTTGTGTACCGATCTCCCTCTGATCCCCTGTGACACAGGCACAATGCTGATCCCGGGCTCCCACCGGGCACAGCGGAGCCCGGGACCAGCGGGACAACGGCAGAGGGGGGGACCACCGATCGTTACCCCATACAAGCGATCCGCTGGCTCTATAGCCAACGCTGCCTGTTTTTAAATATCGGGCATTTCCCAGCACCGGGAGGTAGTTAAAAACTGTTTTAAAGTGTTTTTTGCATTGATATATGGGAGCCAGGGCAGTACCCGAATCCCCATAACCTTTTTATGGCCTTTAACTTGCATATAAGCGTTCAAAATGGGGACATTTGATTTTCGAAGTTCTGGTCCAATAGACTTTCATTGAGTACGTAGTTCGAATTCAAACTTTTTCCATGTTCTACAGTTTGAACTCGAACCGAATTCAGGTGTGTTCGGCCCATCACTAATGTCTTTTATTACCAAATAATAATAAACTGAACAGAGATTGAAAAAATTCAGCATGAGATATTTTAAGGTCTTTTGAAGGCCCACATTATTACCCGATATGGTGTCTCTGCGGAACCCCTTGAATCAATTAGGCCCCCAGCCGCACCCCACCGCCTCGGGGACAACCTGCACATCTACCGCAGACACATCCATATCTCAATTGCCTGTTCGACTACCTTATATTACCATGACTTTAGGACCCATACCAAGACATGTTTTCAAACATTAACCACTATCAGCTATGTTCTCCGCCTTCAAAAGACCCCAAAAACGCCACAGCACACATGTGTAACACCTTACACCTGAGTGCCCCTCCACAAATGCAAAGCCCTCTGTAACCCCAGACACCACATGTCAATCCCCACTGCTTTAGGGTGAACACCGTCACCCCTCAGATAAAGACTAGGATCAGCCTCCAGCTCCAAATGACGGACAACCAGGCCACCATTCCGCACCACAAACCTACACACTTCCTTATTGACTTTGTTGCGGGCCTTATTCAGTTTCACCACCGACTTTGCCAAATGCCAAGATGTGCGCCCACTATATCCGACCACACCACAGTCAGGCTAGGAAAAGCGGTGCGAAGGCGCAACAAAAAAATTATCAAATTTGATTTCTCAAATAAGGTCCTGCATGGACCTAACACCCAAATCGTTCCCACCAACATGTAGAACCAAAATATCAAGGGGCTGGTCCAAACGAGCAAAATGGTGAACTCCAGGAACCACCCTGCTCCACAACATCCCCGGCACTCCGATCCAACGCACAGCAGCCATCGTGCTTGGGACGCCAAGTTGCCAGCCATCCGGCCTGACATCCCCCCGCTTTGCACCCCAGAAAGCATAAGAATGCCCTAAAATCCAGATGAGGCTACCTCCGCCACCTGAAAGAGAAAACAAAAGAATACACAAAAATCAACCTTGCTGTCCCCACATACAAAGGAGTTTGTTACAACACTACACAACAAAGTCACAAGAGATGAGGACAAATAAAGCCGAAACCGACGAGACTCCCATCTCCCGATACGCTTGACCACGGACTCGTCCAACCCCCATCGAGCAGCCTCAGTAGCTGCCCCAATGTGGAAGGAATGAGAAGAGTATTCCCCTGCAACATAACCAGCGGCCGTCAGGCACCACCGAAAAACCGACACAAATTGGAAAGACGACAAAAAAGAGCCATCTTCGTGCAATAACCAGGGGCCATCCAGAGGCGGTCAAAACCCATATAGACACCCACTGCCCGAACCGGACACAACGGAGAACCCGCCACCCCGAACAAGGACAAGCACACCCCCTTACCCCTTTGATCGGTCATGAAAATACAGCAACAAAACGGTACCAACTTCCTCCACTACACCCACACCCAACTCGCACAGCAGGTCACTCCATTCCCCCCAAACCTTAGACTACAAAGAACACGTAGCACCACTTACCAAGCTTCTAAGCAATCCAGCAACTACTCCAATGCCAGCGTCTACAACTCCTCACTGCTCCGCTTCAGGTGCCAACGCAATACCAGACACCACAGCAGCCGAACAACTGGCGGGGACAGCGCAGAATTACTTTTAATAGCCAAAACCACCCCCATGTTATCGCAATGCAATCACACCGCCAGGACCACGGGAAAAAGCTAAAAAAAAAACAAGTTCTTCACAAAACCTGCAGCGACCAACGCAGCCGGCCAAGCCTCTGCACTCCAACGACCTCCAAAGTACACTCCATAAGCCGAGGATCCCGCGCATCCGTAAAGAGATCCAAATCCCAACTGCTAATGGGCCTGTCCATCCAAACTGGCCCACCATTGAAAGAATCAAGGAAAACGCTCCATACCCGCAAATCGTTACGCATTTCCCACATCAACCGAATAGAATGACCCGGAGCTCTAGCACCAGAAGTAGCTGCTTACAATCGAAGACAAAACATCCTGCCCATGGGCAGAATATGACATGCAAAAGTCAGTCTGCCCAGCAAGGATTGCAACTGGCGCAACTGCAGCTTCCGCTTTTCTAACGTTGCATGCATCTCCGAAGCGACATTCCATAGCCATGGAATCGATCACAATCCCCAAAAAACTCAAAGTGTTGGTGGGGGCCACTGTCAGGAGCCAAAGAAATACCAAAACGCTTCACCACATGTTGCAAAGTAGCCAGTAAAACTACACAACGTAGAGGAAGGAGGACCAATACAAAGGAAGTCGTCAAGATAATGGATAACGGAGTCAACACCTGACACATCACACATCACCCACTCGACATAAGAACTAAATGTCTCAAACAACGCACAAGAAACCGAACACCCCATCGGCAAACAACGATCCACAAAATAAGAACCCTGCCAAGTGCAACCCAACAAATAAAAACTGAACCGTAAGCAGCCGAAAAGCCGATTCAACATCTGTCTTAACCAAAAGGGTGCCCTGACCATACCTACGAACCCAAGACATGACAGAGTCAAACGATGTATAAGACACTGCGTAAACCGCTGGGTCAATGGCATTGTTCACAGATCCACCCTTTGGAAAGGAAAGATGGTGAATCAACCTAAACGTATTAGGCTCTTTTTTGGGCACAAGACCTAGGGTGGAAACCACCAAATTGGCCAACGGTGGACTTCTAAACGGGCCCCCCATGTGACCCAGGTTAACCTCCTTCGCAAGGTTAGCAGTCACGAAGGGATGCTGATACGCCGATTTCAAATTCCTGGCAACCGGGGGAACCGCAGCAAACGAACATGGAACCACAAAACCCTCAGAAAAAACAGCCTCCAACAACAAAGCAGCCTCCCGATCAGGGTACCTATTTAGAAAAGGCTGCATCCTTTCCACCCTTACCGGCGTCATCCCTTCATCCCTTCCGAATCTACATGACCTCTCATTGAACTGCCAGCACAACCCCTTCTTTTTTTCTGTCGGTGATGCTGAGGCAACAGCACC